>NC_134359.1:40598717-40888717 GCF_048569485.1 Anomaloglossus baeobatrachus
GACTGTGCTAATGGGCGCAGGGTGCATCGGCTGCCCTCGCAGAGGAGGTGCTATAGGGGGCTGGCATCCATGACTTGTGATCACTATGGAAGGAAACTTCCTTCCTGGCCAGACATACTTTTGTAGGGGTGGTACGGGGCAGTTGCAGTCGCAGGCAAGGACGAATCCCAGCTGCTGTGCAGTTCTGCAGTGTCAGTCCACACTCCGGCCACCTCCACAGTGAAAGGGGACATCTTCAGGGACATGTGGTGTCTGGTACTCACTTGTGGGCCGGAGCCCTCTGCTATCTCGATCTTCCAGACCATTCCTTGGCCGCCAGTAGCAGCTGGTTCCCATTCCTCAGTTTCAGTAACGGTCATACAGAATTTAGCGGACATCAGACACTTGCCATCAACTAGAACTTTACTCAGCATTTCCAATTCAACATATATCTTCACAGTATATGAGGCATAACATCTTTCAGTAACGTTACGGTGTACATCCATATTGTTCCTGCTTTACACCTGGACTTCTGCTCGCTGCTTGAGGACTTCCTAGCACAATCTCTCTCTCTTGCTTGGGGCCCCTCATCTCTCCCACCCGGGGACTCCTGGTCTCACCTCCCCTTTCAGGTGCTCTCCTAACAACAACCCAGAGGCTCTGTACCTCCAGTAGTCTTCACACCCGGGATTTCCTGGGTCCAGCCCACCAGAAGCGAGCATGCCTGACCTAGCAGGCCATGTTCCTACATCCTCTCTTCACTATGTCCTTGCACTCTAAGGCTACTTTCACACTTCAGTCGTTTCAAATCCGTCAGGTCCATTGTTGTGACTGAACGACGGATCCGTTGTTTTTTAGCGGTCAACGGATTACGTTCATTGGAATCCTGTGAAACAACTGATCCGTCACGTCCGTTACATCCATTGTGCGTCTGTTTTATGACAGATCCGTCATGATCCATTTGTGTTTGGGTCAGCCTAAAGGCCCCGTTACACGCAAAGACGTATTAACGATGTCGCCTGGGTCACGGAATTCGTGACGTACATCCGGCGTCGTTCGCGACGTCGTTGCGTGTGACACTTACGAGCGACTGCTAATGATCAGAAATAAGTTGATCGTTGACACGTCCTTCATTTCCCAAATATCGTTGCTGGTGCTGGACGCAGGTTGTTCGTCGTTTCTGAGGCAGCACACATCGCTACGTGTGACACCCCGGGAACGACAAACAACAGCGTTCCTGCATCCTCCGGCAACGAGGTGGGAGTGTTGTTAATGCGGCTGCTCTCCGCCCCTCCGCATCTAATGGTGGGCCACTGTGTGATGTCGCTGTGACGCCGCACGAACCTCCCCCTTAAAAAAGAGGTTGTTCGCCGGCCACAGTGACGTCATTAGGAAGGTAAGTCCGTTTGACGTGTCCTAGCGATATTGTGCGTCACGGGCTGGGATATTGCCCGTGGCGCACAAACGACGGGGGCGGGTGCGATCACTAGCGACATCTCTAGCAATGTCGCTGCGTGTAAAGCAGTCTTAATGGGAGTGCCAGACATGCTGGGCATGCTCAGTAGAACATGACAGAATCCAGCACTGGATTCCGTCGTGTGACGGATTACGGCGGAATCCTGCACCATAGATATTCATTATAGCTCTTGACAGATTGTGACGGAATCCTGCGCATTGTGTTTTTTTGACGCTCCAAAAAACATTACAGTGTCAGTTCATTCCACCCGAAGGTCAGTCATTCGATGACTGATCCGTCGAGCGGCGGATGCAACACAAGGCCATCAGTCACAATCCGTCGTTAATACAAGTCTATGGGGAAAAAACTGAATCCTGCAAAACGTATTTTTTCAAGGCAACGGATTGTGACTGATGGAAAAAGACTGAAGTGTGAAAGTAGTCTAAGATGGCTGCTGCCTGCAGCCTCTGCTCTCTCTCCACCCACATTAACTATTAATTATCCTATCAAATACCCTCAATACAAAAACCCACCAGTAGATGGCAACATTACCTTATAAAACATCCTAGAGCAGGGGTGGGCAATTAATTTTCCCATGGGGCCGCATGAAAAATTGGGATGGTTTTAGAGGGCCGGACTAATATAATTAACTCGGTTCTTCATTTTTTTATCTATATACATTTTACATATACGCATATATATACTGTGTGTGTATATCATATATATACACATACACACACTGTATATGTACATACACACACAATCCCCATATACTACATCACTACACCCGCCACATACTACACCTGTAATATACATCCCTATACACTACACCTGTAATAAACTACACCTCTATATACTATACCACTATATACTACATCACTACACCCCTATATACACCTGTATTATACTACATCACTATATACACCTGTATTATACTACACCTCTATATACACCTGTATCATACTACACCACTACACCCCTAGTGTACAGATTCCTGCGTTCCGCTGCCTGCACTGACCCTGCCCGGCACGCAGCGTGTGATGAGGGCGATCTGACCAGGGGTCTTCCGGAGCTTCAGATTGCCCTCATCACTGACCAGCTAGCAAGGACGCCCTGAGCCAGGCGGGCCGGTCACAGAGAGTAGGCGGGCTGGATGTGGCCCGCGGGCCGCCCCTTGCCCAGGTCTGTCCTAGAGCCTTCATAACACACTCCCTTAGGGACTCTATCACATTAATATTTACATTCTTTACACATACACATATATAACGCAATCCATGGTGTTTGCAGGAAAGCACTGACCATAGGTCACCCTCTTACACTTTGTTTTTGCATTTTAGTTTTTTCTCCCATTCTTTGAAGAATCATAACTTGTCTCATTTTGTCCTTTGACACAGCGTATGAGGCTTGTGTTATATTTTACCATATAACGTACTGGAAAATAGGAAAAAAATTCCCAATGCAGAGAAACGGGGGTAAGAAAAACAATTCTACCATTGTTTGTTTTTTTTTATTCTGTTTTTACACCATAAAAATAACCTTATAAAAGGATTCTTCAGGACAGTATGATTACTCGTTTCCAAACTTGTATGTGTTGGGGTTTTTTTTAATTTTAGTGGTAAAGAAAAGTTCAGAACTTTCAGAGATGAATAACAGGATTTACACAGTCAATCAGCAGGGATCGGAGCTGATTCTGACAGTGGCTGTGAGAGCAGGTGGTGGCCGTTTGACACTGCTGATATCTGTTTCCTCCTGAAACAGTTACATACATCTGCGCTAAATGTAACCCATACTGTCATATCTTATGTCCAGATGTGAGTAATGGGGTTTTCATTTCCCATTAAATGGCATATTGCTAGGCTATGCCTCCTTTTATGGTATATGTCAGCCCAACACTTAAGACTCCAAAAATAATGAGAATTAAGGGGTGTATACAGTGTCAGACTTGGGCACACCAGTAACCCTGATTCTGGGGGCCCACTGATCAGCCACATGAAAATGTTACATTCGCAAATGTACCTATGCTTCTATATAATAATTTACTTGGTAGTGTATAAAATGAATGATGAGATGTTTCATTTATCTGTGAATAGTAAAAAAAAAAAAAAAAATCTTTATTTTTATATAGCGCTAACATATTCCGCAGCGCTTTACATACATCAGGAACACTGTCCCCATTGGGGCTCACAATCTAGAGTCCCTATCTGTATGTTTTTGGAGTATGGGAGGAAACCGGAGAACCCGGAGGAAACCCACGCAAATACGGGGGGTACATACAAACTCCTTGCAGATGGTGTCCTTGGTAGGATTCGAACTCAGGAAACCAACGCTGCAAGACTGCGGTGCTAACCAATGAGCCACCACAAGACTGCAGTGCTAACCACTGAGCCGGCACAAGAGTGCAGTGCTACCCACTGAGCCACCACAAGACTGCAGTGCTAACCACTGAGTCACCACAAGACTGCAGTGCTAACCGCTGAGCCACCACAAGACTACAGTGCTAACCACTGAGCCACCACAAAACTGCAGTGCTAACCACTGAGCCACTGTGCCACCTACGATACAAGTCAAATTGTGCCAACTACTGATAGATATTTGGCTGGTAAGTGACATTCTACTGCACAGAGGCCCTCCAGAGAATTCTCCTGCTCTCCAGTGGGCCAGTCCAAACCTTGGTGTACACGGTTATTAACTGCCACCCTCTGTGCAAAGGAACGGCAGCAAAGACCTGTCCAAGTGAATGTGGCCAGCTGAAGTTCCCTGCACCACATGGGTGGCAGGGAAACGAAAATTAAGATTTGTGGCCCCTTTATTTCAAGTCCAGTCTATTAACATATAAAATTATTAAACCCATATTGTAAACATCATAAAGAGAAAAAAAAAAAGATGTGATAGAAACATCATATGCACCACAAAATAGTATCACTAAAAACATCAGCTCGCCATGCAAAATACAAAGCGTCCCCCAGCTCCATTAATGAAAATATACATAAAAGTTATGAGTCTTGGAAAATGACAATACAAAACAAACTTTTTTATGCAAAGATCTGATATTTTTCTAACCATTTAACGTAGAAAAGATATTGCCAATTTGCCATAATCGTATTAACCTGTAGAATCAGGTCACTTTTATTGTAAAAGCTAAAACACACTGGCGGAATTACATATTTTCCAGAGTTTCATCTAACTTTCATTTTTTCACATTTGTCAGTACATTATTTGGTAAAGCGAATGCTGTTGTCATTGTCGTCTCCGCTATTAGACTTTAGTGACAGGTTTTGGTTCTCACTTTACCTTGTGATCTTGGCTATTTAAATGTATTCCCTTTCCTTTGGAGAAAAGAAGGTTAATGTCAGTCTTCCTTTCCAGCAAGCAGTCTCATTACAATCTCAGGTGTTTCCAGTTTGGAACCACTCCCAGTCCCTTTACACCTGTGCAGAATTATTAGGCAAGTTTTATTTAGAGGATTATTATTATTATTGATGAACAACTATGTTCTAAATCAACCCAAAAGACTCAGAAATATCAAAGCTTAATATTTTTGGAAGTTGGAGTGGGTTTTTTTTTTAGATTTGGCTATCTTAGGAGGATATCTGTTTGTGCAGGTAACTATTACTGTGCAGAATTATTAGGCAACTTAATAAAAACCAAATATATTCCCATCTCACTTGTTTACTTTCACCAGGTAAACCAATATAACTGCACAAAATTTAGAACTAAACATTTCTGACATGCAATAACAAAACCCCAAAAATTAGTGACCAATATAGCCATCTTTCTTTATGATAACACTCAACAGCCGACCATCCATAGATTCTGTCAGTTGCTTGATCTGTTTACGATCAACATTGCATGCAGCAGCCACCACAGCCTCCAGACACTGTTCCCAGAGGTGGACTGTTTTCCCTCCCTGTAGATCTCACATTTTATGAGGGACCACAGGTTCTCTATGGGGTTCAGATCAGGTGAACAAGGGGGCCATGTCATTATTTTTTCATAATTAGACCTTTACTGGCCAGCCACGCTGTGGAGTAGTTGGATGCATGTGATGGAGCATTGTCCTGCATGGAAATCATGTTTTTCTTGACCGATACCGACTTCTTACTGTACCACTGCTTGAAGAAGTTATCTTCCAGAAACTGGCAGTAGGTCTGGGAGTTGAGCTTTACTCCATCCTCAACCCGAAAAGGTCCCACAAGTTTATCTTTGATGATATCAGCCCATACCAGTCCCCACCTCCACCTTGCTGGTGTCTGAGTCGGAGTGGAGCTCTCTGCCCTTTACTGATCCAGCATCTGGCCCATCCATCTGCCCATCAAGAGTCACTCTCATTTCATCAGTCCATAAAACCTTTGAAAAATCAGTCGTAAGATATTTCTTGGCCCAGTCTTGACGTTTTATCTTATGTTTCTTATTCAAAGGTGGTTGTTTTTCAGCCTTCCTTACCTTGGCCATGTCCCTGAGTATGGCACACCTTCTGCTTTTTTATACTCCAGTAATGTTGTAGCTCTGAAATATGGCCAAACTGGTGCAAATGGCATCTTGGCAGCTTCACGCTTGATTTTCCTCAATTCATGGGCAATTATGCGCCTTTTTTGCCCAACACACTTCTTGCGACCCTGTTGGCTATTTGCCATGAAACGTTTGATTGTTCGGTGATCACGCTTCAGAAGCTTGGCAATTTCAAGACTGCTGCATCCCTCTGCAAGACATCTCACAATTTTGGACTTTTCAGAGCCCGTCAAATCTCTCTTCTGACCCATTTTGCCAAAGGAAAGGAAGTTGCCTAATAATTAAGCACACTTTATATAGGGTGTTGATGTCATTACACCACACCCCTCCTCATTACAGAGATGCGCATCACCTGATTTACTTAATTTGTAGTTGGCTCTCAAGTCTATACAGCTTGGAGTAGGACAACATGTATAACAAGTATCATGTGATCAAAATACTCATTTGCCTAATAATTCTGCACACAGTGTATATAACCTCTGCTACCAGCAGAGGGTGCCAGTCATCCTCCCATTCATTTGGATGCTTGACCTGGAGTTGAAAGTTGCTGGAGGGGCTCTCTCTTGAACTTGCTTTGCTGGCTGCAGTGTTGGGTGTGATGGTTTTTGTTTTCCCCGTCTGTCTTTCTTCTCTGGTGTGTTGTTTCAGTACAGCGATGGGACTAGTGATCCTTACCTACCCACTCCTTAGCCAGGACTATTGTAGGGTCACTCAAGGCTTCAGGTTCCTGCGTGGCGACAGGTGAGGAACCTGTATAGGGACTGATCAGGAGAGCAGGGTACAGTGGCAGGTAAGTGGCGGAGGTGTCCATCTTCCCTCTCATTAGCGCTAGGGCTCTCTGTTGTTAAAGTGTCTCCAGCATACCCCTTGTTTGTCATGTTGTTACCCCTGTTAAGTTGTGTGTTTGGCCTCACGCTGGACCTTTCCCGGTCCCCATGGTGACAGCTGTCTGTTAAAGCAACAACACATCTAACAAAAAAAGCCCTCATATTGCTATGAAATGTAAAACTAAAATGAGTTATGACTGTTGTAAAAAGGAGGGGAAAAATGGAAATCCAAAAACGAAAATTGGCCTTGATGGGAAGGAGTATAAAAACTAAAGCTGAGCTCTGATTACTTGCTATAGGCAACAAAGAAACAAAGACAGTTTTTCTCTTCAATGGTTGAGATAATTGAGGTCCACTCAGTTATATTTCAAGCAGATTTGGCATTAAGTTTCACAATATAAACTGCATACATTGTTAGAAATCTCATGGACCTGATGAAGCTGATATACTTACTTTGAAAATCCAAATCCCTGTCAGAGCAACTCTATAATAATCATTAGGCTGCTTTCACACATCAGTTTTTTGCAATCAGGCACAATCTGGCGCTTTGCAGAAAAAATGCATCCGTTTTTTTTTTTTGCTGACGGATGCGTTTTTTCCTCATAGAATTGCATTAGTACCGGATTGTGCCGCATGGCCTTGCGTTGCGTCCGTTTTTTGACGGATGCGGCATATTTAGTCGATGCGCCAGCCGGATGGAACATTGCTTGCAGCGTTTTTTGTCAGCAGCGAAAAACCACATCCGGCGCGAGGTGGCGCTATTTACAATGCAAGCCTACGGACGCCGGATGCGGCGTCCTGTGGCAAAAAACGCATCCGGCAGCCGGATGCGGTTTTTTGAACTGCGCATGCTCAGTACCAAGTCGGTCAAAAAACGGACGGGCTGCATGGAAAAACTTATGCAACAGATCCGGTTTTTTCGCCGCATCCGTTGCATAGATTTTTGAGCAGGATTGTGCCTGATGCAAAAAAACTGATGTGTGAAAGCAGCCTTAGGAAACCTTCCTACCTGATATTAAAATAAGCATAAAACATTGATCTTAATATCAATATTATACATTCTGATGTTCATTTTCAAAGTAAGTAAACCAGCCTCATCAGGTCTAAACACTCTATTTAATAATCAGTGCAGTTATTATGAAAGAGGATTTATTTTAATGCCTGTAGTCACGATCCACCAACTCATCACAATGTAATGGGCCCCTGTACTTTTAGGCGGGCTTTGCACGCTGCGACATCGCAAGCCGATGCTGCGATGTTGCACGCGATAGTCCCCGCCCCCATCACAGCAGCGATATCTTGTGATTCCTGGCGTAGCGAACATTATCGCTACGCCGGCTTCACATGCACTCACCCGTCCTGCGACGTCGCTGTGGCCGGCGACCCGCCTCTTTCCTAAGGGGTCGGGTCGTACAACGTTAGAGCGACGTCACACGGCAGGCGGCCAATCAAAGCGGAGGGGCGGAGATGAGCAGGATGTAAACATCCCGCCCACCTTCTTCCTTCCGTATAGCCGCCAGCGGCAGGTAGGAGATGTTCCTCGCTCCTGCGGCTTCTCACACAGCGATGTATGCTGCCGCAGGAACGAGGAACTACATCGTACCTGTCGCGGCAGCGTAATTATGAAAAAGTCAGAGCTTACACCGATGATACGATAACGACGCTTTTGCGCTCGTTAATCGTATCATCTAGGCTTTACACAGTACGATGTCGAAAGTGACGGCGGATGTACATCACTTTCGATTTGACCCCACCGACATCGCACGTGCGATGTTGCAACGTGCAAAGCCGCCCTTAGAGCAGTGATGTCAATCAATATGCTCCCACCCAAAATAAGCTGCTGCACAGTGAAAACCAAGGCTGCCCCTTTTTTGGGGACCAATCTGCCCCAAATTTGATACATAGGGTAGACCTTAAGATCTAAAAACCCCATTTAAATTTATACTCTCACTGGAAATGTTTAACCCCTTTTTGCCACATTGGAGTTTTTGTTTATGTGTGGGGATATTTTGTTACCATAAATTAATCTATAGATGTTAAGCAATAAACATGTCAGAAGATAAGAAAAGTCAAACTGTGCATGAAAAGAGGGAGCAAGTTTTGTAATAAGCAGAATCAAACGATATTATATGGGCAAAAGTCCTGGGGAGCACCTCTTAGTCACCGAAGTCAGGTTTTCATTCATTCTTATTGCCATAGTGTATAATCTCCGGTCTTGTTGCCCTCTCAGTGTATAACCTCCATTCTCCCACCACCAGTGTATAACCTTACCTACCACCTCCAGTGTATAACCTTCATTTTCCCGCCACCGGTGTATAACACCACCCCCCACCCCAGTATATTACCTCCATCCTCCCACCTCTGGTGTATAACCCCCACCCGCCACCCCTAGTGTATAACCTACATCCCCCCACACCCAGTGTATAACCTACATCCCCCCACCCCCAGTGTATAACCTACATCCTCCCACCACCAGTGTATAACCTACATCCCCCCACACCCAGTGTATAACCTACATCCCCCCACCCCCAGTGTATAACCTACATCCTCCCACCACCAGTGTATAACCTACATCCCCCCACCCCCAGTGTATAACCTACATCCTCCCACCACCAGTGTATAACCTACATCCCCCCACACCCAGTGTATAACCTACATCCCCCCACCCCCAGTGTATAACCCCCACCCCCCACCACCAGTGTATAACCTACATCCCCCCACACCCAGTGTATAACCTACATCCTCCCACCACCAGTGTATAACCCCTACCTCCCACCCCCAGTATATAATCTCCATTCTCCCACCACCAATGTATAACCCCTGCCCCCAGGGTATAATATTCATCCTCCCACCTCTGGTGTATAATCCCTACCCCCCGCCCAATATATAACCTGCATTCTCCAACCACCAGTGTATAACCCTACCCACCATCCCTAGTGTATAACCTTCATCCTCCCACCACCAGTGTATAACCCTACCCACCACCCCAGTATATAATCTCCATTCTCCCGCCACCGATGTATAACCCCACTTCCTGCCCCCAGTGTAAAACCTCCATTCTCCCACCTCTGGTTTATAACCCCACCCCCTGCACTCAGTGTATAACCTCCATCTTCCCGCCACTGGTGTATAACCACACCCTCTACTCCTAGTGTATAACCTTCATCCTCCCACCACCGGTATATAATCCCAGCCCCCTCCCCCAGTGTATAACCTCCATCATCCTGCCACTGGTGTATAACCCTAACCCCTGTCTCCAGTGTATAACCTCTATTCTCCCACCACCGGTGTATAACCCTACCCCCTGCCCCTAGTGTATAACCTCCATCATCCTGCCACCAGTGTATATTATCCCACCCTCCACCATCAGTGTATAACCTCCAAACTACCGCCACCGGTGTATAATTTGGTCATGGACCATTATTGGCCCAAGTGCACAAGATCAATAAAAATTGGGGGAGTTTGGTGAAACAATATGACTGCACAGAGCCCAGACCTTAACCCCATCTAATACATTAAGGATGAATTAGAACAGAGATTGTGAGAAGAGTGGTAGGTGTAATAGCTGCAACGTGGGGACCAAATCCATATTAATGTCTGTGGAATTAGAATGGGATGTAGGTGTCCCAATACTTTTGTCCTTACAGTGCGATTCCCCATGCAGCAGACCGAGTGAAGAATATAAAAAGTATATATGGCACTGTAGTGACACCCAGTGGCCACACAGTGGTAAGACAACAAAAAGAAAAATGTTTAGAAATCCTGGCTGTGTGCCATAGCAAAGGTGTTTTGTTAGTACAATTTGCTCCAATCCAAGTTCATTTTTTGTCATGGACAAATAAAAGCTATTAATATTCTCCATTTGAAAATATTTTTTTAGAGATTATTTTTTTTACTTACCAGAATTTACATTTAATTTGAAGCTCTGTTTTCTACCCAGAAGGGCCCTCCATAGAGAACATAATTTCACAACAACACCCTAAAATTGGACCAGAGAAAATTGTGGTCACCTTTCCAAAATTGTGGGTAAACAACTTTGTTTTACGCATGTGATGCTTGTTCAAATTCACCTGTGGCAAGTAACGGGTGTGGGCAATAGGAAAATCACACCTGAAACCAGAGAAAATGGAGAGACGTTGACTCAATCTTTGCATTGTGTGTCTGTGTGTGCCACACTAAGTATGGAGAACAGAAAGAGGAGAAGAAAACTCTCTGAGGACTTGAGAACCAAAATTGTTGAAAAATATCAATAATCTCAGGGGCTACAAGTCTATCTCCAAAGATCTTGATGTTCCTTTGTCCATGGTGCACAACATAGTCAAAACGTTTAAAACCCATGGCACTGTAGCTAATCTCCCTGGATGTGGACGGCAGAGAAAAATTGATGAAAGGTTGCAATGCAGGATAGTCTGGATGGTGGATAAGCTGCCCGAATCAAGTTCCAAAGAAATTCCAGCTGTCTTGCAGGCTCAGGGGGCATAGTGTCAGCGCAAGCTATCTGCCCACACTTGACTGAAATTAAGCGCTATGTAGAAGGCCCAGGATGACTTCACTGCTGACACAGAGACATAAAAAAGCTAGACTGCAGTTTGCCAAAATGTACGTGAGTAACCAAAATCCTTCTTGGAAAATGTCTTGTGGACAGATGAGATCAAGCCAGAGCTTTATGGTAAGGGTACGCTCACACGAGCATGAAAATCGGACGAGTGCAATGCGAGAGATTCTCGCATTGCACTCTGACCAATGTTAGGCAATGAGGTTGAGCAGATTCTGGATGCGAGAAAAGGTGCAGCATGCTGCGTTTGCTGCTACCGCCGTATCTCTCGCACCCATTCAAGTGAATGGATGCGAGAGATACATCGGACTGCACTCGGATATTATCCCAGTGCAGTGCGATATACGCACAGGCTGACAGTGGAGGAGATGGGAGGATTAACCCCTCCCTATCCTCCGCAGCGCCCGCACTCAGCTTCACAGCTGTGACCCGATCGCAAGATCGGGTTACAGTTGCATGACACTTGGCTCATGCTCGCAGCAGAGCCTGAGCCAGGGGACATTAGCATATCGCATCCGATGCTCTCGCATCGGATGCCATTCGCTCATGTGAGTCCAACCTAAAGCACATCCTTCTACTGTTAACTGAAAACAGAAAGAGACCTACAAAGAAAAGAACACAGTACCTACAGTCACATATGGTGGAGGTCAGAGATGTCTTGGGGTTGTTTTGCTGTTTCTTGCACTGAGTTGTTGACTGTGTGTAAGGCATCATGAAATCTGAAGATTACCAAAGGATTTTGGGTCGCAATGTAGTGTCCAGTGTCAGAAAGCTGAGTTTGCGACCTAGGTCATGGGTCTTCCAGCAGGACAATGACCCCAAACATACTTCAAGAAGCCTAAAGAAATGGATGGAAGCAAAAGTGCTGGAGAGTTCCGAGGTTATCAAACACTGTAAGTGGTTTGCCCTGGGCTGAACACCAAGCGTACCTGAGCACAGCGATGCTCGCGCGAGTGGTTTGCATACATAAAGCCTCCAAACATCAAATCTGAACTCTGTTTTTTTTTTGTAAAGTCTGTATTTGCTACGAACACCACGATGTATTGTGCATAAATAAAATAATGGAAAAACCCCGCCCACACACCACCAGAATTGGTTTGTTTGTTGCTGGCTGTATGGGGCCGGAGACCCAAACTGCCCAATTAGTGACTTCCATTGGAGTTCAGGTCAAGTTTGGGTCATGACTCTCTCATGGCTTTATTTGTGCAGAGCCACTGTATGTGTTTGTTTTCCTCCTGTCGGTATCCTCCGGGGGTTAGGTCATTTGGGAAAAGCCTATTCTGTCCGGCCTTGTTCCGGAGGTCAGGCTGGTTGTTATTGGAGTTGGAGTAATAGTTCCTGCTTTGCAGTGTGCGCTTCCTGGTTCTCGTGAGTTTTTGATCTTGTCGCGCTTCCAAGTACTCCCTTCTCTGACCTCCGTTCCGTCCCATCTTGTCTTAGTTCCCTGTCTCCAGCGTTGGACTGGCTACCGGAGGAATCTCCAGTAATGGCAGGCCTGGATTCAGTTACCTGCATTTCACTCCGGAGCTCTCACCTGCAGCCTGGACTGATCTCAGAGTTTTCAGGACTGCACCGCGAGCGCCGAGTGATTGATTCCCCGGCGATTGCGGTTCAGTTCATGACAGCTGCAGACAGGCCCGGACGATCTCCGGTGCTCTCACCTGAACTCCGGAGATCAGCCCGTCCGACGCTGCCTGTCTCCATACCCGCTCTCCTCCTGACCTCCGTTCCATCCAGTCTTGTCTTACTTCCACTGTCTCCGCACTCCGTTTGTAATCCCCTCTCTGCTCCCTCCTCTATCAATACTTGTCTGATCAGCTTCTGACCACAGTTTGCTCAGCTTTGCTTCCCTCTGGCTCTTGACGTGACCTCCTGGCTTTCCGACCCTTTGCTCTCATCTGACTCTGGTTTTGCTTGCTCCTCTGTACAGATGTGACTTCCCGGCACCGACCTTAGACTTACTGACCACTCTCTTGTATCCCCGCATTGGTGCTAGTGACCTCTAGTGGGCTTGCGCTAGACTGTACTGAGTAGCACTCCATCCCCCCTAAGCTCCTGCGCTCCCTAATTAGGTAGCATCACAATATGGAGCTGGAGAATCATATTCCCAGGTCCGTGTTATTGCACATGAATGCCATAAAAACAAAAATAAAATTATAATTGCAGAATTGCATAATTTCACCCCACTTGGCATTTTTTTCACAATTTCCAGTACATTCGTCGTGCATAAAAAAACAAGCCCTCTTATGTGCATGGAAAGTAAAAAAAAATCCGGTGAGCTAAAAAACAAGCATAAAAAATTGTCAGGTTAAAAAGGGATTAAAAATGTAACTTTGTAAGCAGCATTGGACACCACAGCACGAAGCTGATTGGTGCGGCTCTGACCCCGGAAGTGCAGGCGCCGGCACTTCCGGGGTCAATCAGCTCCTTGAGCATGGCGCCTGCAGTTTATATGTATTCGCGTCTTAAAGGCGCAGATACAGATAAATGGAGGTGCGCCTCTCCCGCCCACAACCCCCCCTTCCGAAAACACAGCGGATTCAATCGACTGCCTAACGGAGGGGGAGAGGATGTAAAAAAAATATATATTTTTTGCTGACAGAAGGTGCCGCCCCCCGCAACCCGCCGCCCCAGGCACCGGACCACGGGTTCCTTGTGGTAAATATGGCCCTATTTGTAGCTATTAGCCTGTAACCATGAAAATACATAGGTTTTCATAGGAGCTGTACACAAACGGTAAGAGATTTTTAATCAAGACTGCTTGAACAGTAAAAACAGTAACTTATCGCAATCTATTAACAGTGTTCATTATCATGGTTCAAAAATTAACTCATTAGTACTTTTCTATTAAAATGGTAATCAATGAACAAGTAATTAATAAAACTGTTAATAAACATCCCATTACGCTGTAACAAATTACTAAATCATAATGTTATGCAACAAATTACAGCTCACAATTATAGAAAATGACCTGCTTACTTAAATATTGCATAGGGCTAACTAGATTCTCTTCTTTTTTTTACTCTTCTTTCCTAATTAATTCACTAATTAATTTAATGATCACTTTCTGCATAATTTGAAATTTAAAAATGTCACTGTGTCAGATTTTACCATTCTTTTTTACATGCTGTCTGTTCCTACAAGATACATATTAACAAAACATGACCTCTATGCAAATGATAAGGACCCGCTGCTTTTTTAATTTGGAGTGCCGATGAGCATGTTCTGAGGAGGTGATTATATGATTATTCACAGAGAATCATTCACATATATGCTGCCGACACTGATACAACGGCTCAAGAAGTGGTAAACTATTTCTGTAGTATAATTTGTGGATTAATTAGACCCTAAGTATTGTTTTGTTTGCTTTATGACACCTGGTGAGGTGGATCATCAAAGCCACTTGTCTGATGCATCAATTCTTGAGCAGTGAAGGACAAGGAAAGATAAGTAAGCTTTAAAGGAATTGGAAACTTGTAGCGGAAGACTGGTGAAGCAAAGCTTGATTGGCAAAGACTGGTGAAATGGAGATGATCAGGAATGACTGATGAAGAAAAGTTGGATTGGTGAAGACTGCTGAAAAAGAGTTGGATCAGCAATGACTGGTGAAGAACGACTAGACTGTAGAAGATTGGTGAAGAGGAGCTGGATCAGTATTGACTGATGAAGAGGAGCAGGATCAGTAATGACTGATGAAGAGGAGCGGGATCAGTAATGACTGGTGAAGAGGAGCGGGATCAGTAATGACTGGTGAAGAAGAGCTGGTTCAGTAATGACTGGTGAAGAAGAGCTGGATCAGTAATGACTGAAGAAGAAGAGCTAGATCAGTAATGACTGGAGAAGAAGGGCTGGATCCG
Organism: Anomaloglossus baeobatrachus; assembly: GCF_048569485.1. Classification (NCBI taxonomy): domain Eukaryota; kingdom Metazoa; phylum Chordata; class Amphibia; order Anura; family Aromobatidae; genus Anomaloglossus; species Anomaloglossus baeobatrachus. Next base: position 40,613,901 of record NC_134359.1, read on the forward strand.
TAATGACTGATGAAGAAGAGTTGGATCAGTAATGACTGATGAAGGAGAGCTGGATCAGTAAGGACTGATGAAGGAGAGCTGGATCGGTAATGACTGATTAAGAAGAGCTAGATCAGTAATGACTAGAGAAAAAGAGCTGGATCAGTAATGACTGATGAAGGAGAGCTGGATCAGTAATGACTGATGAAGAAGAGTTGGATCAGTAATGACTGATGAAGGAGAGCTGGATCAGTAATGACTGATGAAGAAGAGTTGGATCAGTAATGACTGATGAAGAAGAGCTGGATCAGTAATGACTAGAGAAGAAGAGCTGGATCAGTAATGACTAGAGAAGAAGAGCTGGATCAGTAATGACTGATGAAGGAGAGCTGGATCAGTAATGACTGATGAAGAAGAGTTGGATCAGTAATGACTGATGAAGGAGAGCTGGATCAGTAATGACTGATGAAGAAGAGTTGGATCAGTAATGACTGATTAAGAAGAGCTAGATCAGTAATGACTAGAGAAGAAGAGCTGGATCAGTAATGAGTTGACTAGAGAAGAAGAGCTGGATCAGTAATGACTAGAGAAGAAGAGCTGGATCAGTAATGACTAGAGAAGAAGAGCTGGATCAGTAATGACTAGAGAAGAAGAGCTGGATCAGTAATGACTAGAGAAAAAGAGCTGGATCAGTAATGACTGATGAAGGAGAGCTGGATCAGTAATGACTGATGAAGAAGAGTTGGATCAGTAATGACTGATGAAGGAGAGCTGGATCAGTAATGACTGATGAAGAAGAGTTGGATCAGTAATGACTGATGAAGGAGAGCTGGATCAGTAATGACTGATGAAGAAGAGTTGGATCAGTAATGACTGATTAAGAAGAGCTAGATCAGTAATGACTAGAGAAGAAGAGCTGGATCAGTAATGACTAGAGAAGAAGAGCTGGATCAGTAATGACTAGAGAGGAAGAGCTAGATCAGTAATGACTAGAGAAAAAGAGCTGGATCAGTAATGACTGATGAAGGAGAGCTGGATCAGTAATGACTGATGAAGAAGAGTTGGATCAGTAATGACTGATGAAGGAGAGCTGGATCAGTAATGACTGATGAAGAAGAGTTGGATCAGTAATGACTGATTAAGAAGAGCTGGATCAGTAATGACTGATGAAGAAGAGTTGGATCAGTAATGACTGATTAAGAAGAGCTAGATCAGTAATGACTAGAGAAGAAGAGTTGGATCAGTAATGACTAGAGAAGAAGAGCTGGATCAGTAATGACTAGAGAAGAAGAGCTGGATCAGTAATGACTAGAGAAGAAGAGCTAGATCAGTAATGACTAGAGAAGAAGAGCTGGATCAGTAATGACTAGAGAAGAAGAGCTGGATCAGTAATGACTAGAGAAGAAGAGCTGGATCAGTAATGACTAGAGAAGAAGAGCTGGATCAGTAATGACTAGAGAAGAAGAGCTGGATCAGTAATGACTAGAGAAGAAGAGCTGGATCAGTAATGACTAGAGAAGAAGAGCTGGATCAGTAATGACTAGAGAAGAAGAGCTGGATCAGTAATGACTAGAGAAGAAGAGCTGGATCAGTAATGACTAGAGAAGAAGAGCTGGATCAGTAATGACTGGTGAAGAAGAGCTGGATCAGTAATGACTAGAGAAGAAGAGCTGGATCAGTAATGACTGGTGAAGAAGAGCTAGATCAGCAGTGACTGGTGAAGAAAAGCTGGATCACTAATGACTAGTGAAAAAGAGATGGATCATTAATGACTGGTGAAAAAGAGCTGGACCAGCAGTGACTGGTGAAGAATGACTAGATTGGAGAAGACTGGTGAAGAAGAGCTGGATCAGTAATGACTGATGAAGAAGAGCTGGATCAGTAATGACTGGTGAAGAAGAACTGGATCAGCAATGAGTGGTGAAGAAGAGCTGAATTGGTAAAGATTGGATATATTTGGTTTTCTGGGTAATGCCACAAGTTATGGGGCAAAGGGGGTTTGCAGGTTCATACTTCAATATTGAAGATACACTTCCTTGCACAACTCAAAAACATATCTTGTGGCCATTGGGCATCAAAGTGGACTGAGTTTTGGATGCATACTGGTACCGCAGTGTGTGGTATCATCTTTCTATAATATATACCATTGTTCAATGTTGAAATACTGTATTCGTGGGCACTGCATTCATAAAATCCCCTTTGTGAGGACTTCTTGGAAACGGAGGATGCTAGTTGTGTAAGTTAATTAAGGCCTGAATTTTAGGTCACTTCCACTTCCAGAAAAATCTATTGTCTTTGAAAAGTCCACGATAGCAAAGCCGAAGAGGTGAACCCATCACGTCTAAACCCTGGGAATGTAGACCGTGCCTGAGAGGCAATCCTCTGCATGAACATGGTGGTTCCATAAACAAGACTTGTCACCTTATTGACATGTTAGATGTTAAATAGATGATAGGTGGGGGTCTGACCGCTGAAATACTCACTGATCCCGAAAACAGAGGCCCCAAAATCCTGTGTGAGAATGAAGCATTAGTGAGCATGTGCAAACACCACTTCTGCAGAGCAGTGGTCGCACATGCTCAATGATGAATCATCTACACCGATGTCTTCAGGTTGGGTGCCCAATGATACAGATGTATATCACCAGTCCAGTAGATATGAAATATTTCATGTTTATGGGACAACCGCCTTTACAGGCGGACAATAATGGCTAGTTCCCACATTACATAGGACAATCATGAATATGTGAAGCTGCTAGAGACCCATATAGTGTACTCCTGTATATAGCATATCCGTAAATGGCAGAAGTATGTAATGATATATTCCCTATATATATTGTAAGTGCAGGTCTATAACACTAATGTCTATAGCACATGAATACATCATAGCGGGAAACAGATCATTGCATTTGTGTCTGAAAACATATTTCACATGTGAGGAATGGCTGCGCAGGATTCCTACTGTTAGTTTAGATAACAACATCGGGCGCCATGTTCATCTCTCTCATCTCACTGCAGATAAATGATATCACATATGGCACAGACACCTGCCGGAAATCAATCACCGCAAGAGCTGCAGGCGAGGAGCGAACCGCCGAGGAACCAAGAGGAACCGAGCGGCCTTCAGATATGTTCCCGACAAGGTCATTCTCTAAGCTTTTGTGGCCTTTGGTCTGTAGTCAAAGCTTCATCCAGCATAAAAGAGCCATTTTTTAACTTATCCCCTTCATCACCTGGAGATTTTTCCATTTTTCGTTTTCATTTTTATATCCTCTTATTCCAGAGGACATAATTTTTTTTTTTTTCCGTCAACATAGTCATATGAGGGCTTGTTTTTTGCAGGACAAGTTGTAATTGTGAATGAAACCATTAAGTTTACCATATAGTATAGTAGAAAAATGCAAATAAAAATTCCAAGTGCGGTGAAAGTGCAAAAAAAGTGCAATTCCATAATTGTTTTTTGAGTTTATTATTTACAATGTTCACGATTCTCTAGTCTAGTACCAGTACATAGATATGAAACACATAGAGAAAAAAAATTTCAAAAGTTTGCAAAAAAAAATTCACTTTTGACCACATTTTCCGAGACCTGTAATGTTTTTATTTTTCGAATTTTATTATATTTTTTGGCTCAGTGAGGGCTTATTCTTTACGCCCTGATATTGTTTTTACTGATACCATTTTTGGGTAGATGCAATATTTTGATTGCCTCTTATTGCTTTTTATTGCAATGTTGCAGAGGCCAAAAAAAACCGTAATTTTTGAGTTCTTTTAGTTTGTTTTTTTCCAGTACACTGTTTACCGATTGGATTAATTTATTTTATATTTTGATAGATCAGACATTTCTCAACACAGCGATACCAAATATGTGTTTTTGGTTTTTTATTGTTTTATTTTTAATAGGGTAAAAGGGGGCTGATTTGAACTTTTTTTTATAAATATACATAAATATAAATATATATATATATATATATATATATATATATATATAAATTATATATATATATTTATGTTTATTTTTTCTATTTTTTTTTTTTAAAAAACCCTCTTTCTTTACTTTTTACTGTTTTTACTGTCCGCTTAGGGACTGGTGAGAGGACCTGGATTGTTAAAGACCGGTGAATAAGAGCTGGGAAGCTGACAGAGGGATTTAACTGGTTGAGAGCTGCAGCCGGATCTCTGACCCATCCACCCCTCTTAGAGGCGAAATGCGCAGGGTAAAGATTCAGGCTCTGCATGCAAGCCCACATCAAAGGCAGGGACACGACTTTGGATGTACCAGTACCTCCAAGGTCGTGAAGGGATTAAAGAGTAACTGTAGCGCCCCTGAAGCCATCAGGGTGCTACAAGGTTCTGCATCCCCACAAGGATGCAGGGCCTACCCCCTTAGGGGCCCAGAACCCCAGTGTCGGTAACAACCAAAACCCAGGTAATCCCAGTTTTCCCCAACATTCCCCCATACAATGGTACCCAGCTAAGGTGGGACCATGGATGGCCGCCTAGAGGTGGAGCCACTCCAGTCCACTAGTTGACCAGGTGGGAGGGGCAGACTGTGGAAAGAGAGAACACAGGAAGTCAGTAGTGAGTTGAGAGGAGGCGGCAGTTAAATCAGTAGTGACCGTAAGAGTGTGAAGGTGGAAGCAAATTGACATCCTGACTCGAGTTGACGGTGACCTGGTACCCAGGAGAAGTGGTTGACGGTTGAATACGGTGGAGTACTCCCGGAACTACGCACCGACGGGGTACAGGTTCCTAGCGCAGGAAAGAGCTTCAAGCCGACCTGTTAACACCTGCACAGCAAAGGGGACCATCAAGGACCTTGTTGACCCTAAAGAATCCGAAGACTCAGTAGCAAAGGGATAACCGGGGACAGGACCAGAGACTCCAGCCCCACAGGGTTCACTCTACCATCAGGTGGACAAAAGTGGACAAACCATAGACCGGGGACCCCCAGTGTTCCATACCACGGGGACCCACTTACCAGAGACAGGTGCAGGGGAAGAAGGTACCAGAGAAACCAGACTGGCGCTGGGACAAAGGGGACCTGGAGGCGAAACCAGTCGGCCTCGGGTGACCAGTTACCATCTCAAGAAAGTGAGTAAACCAGTTGCACTGAATACCTGCGTGGACTCTCTTCTTCCGATGCCCACTGCACCATGTACCCGCTGGGGCAAAACTCTACTTGCGGAGGGACTACCGCACTAGCTGCTAATACCACCAGCCCCAGTAGAGACATTCTGCTGCAGCGGCTCCCTACACTTAGCCGCATCACTGCAAGTGGCGTCACGTATAAACTTTATTCAACAATCCCCTGTAAATATCCCCATTACAAAAAGGGCCCAGGGCACGGAACCGGGTAACGGCCACCATCGTGACATTCCCAAGACGTACACTGCCCGGAACCGAGTAGCCCATATCCCTGGGTGCGACATAACCATCATTTTATTAATTTATTTTTCCATAAATCAATAGTACACATGACAATAAAAATACTTCGGAATATATCTTCTAAGAGAAATCTGCTTCTTTCTCACCCTGTATTGATGCATTTATGGATATAATGTGCTTTTAGTGAATAGAGATTTCCCACTACTGAGAGAGGAGATGGCCAGGGGCGGGCTGGGTCAGGGGACAGAGGGGCATATGCCCATTGGGCAAATCCCTTAGCAGCTGTTCAGGGCCACAGGAAGAACTCACTGTACCTTTAAATACTGGGCTGTGAGATGACAGTTGGTGCTCATAAAGTTCTATGGACAACAGTAACTTGTTATAGGAGAAGTTGCAGCAGGAGGTCTGTGTCTGCGTCATCTCTAGCTCTTCAGTCCATAGAATTTTAAAAGCACCAGCTGTCATCTATCACAGGAATGGTAAAAATTATCTTTACTGAATGTAGATTTTACCTGTGACTTGAGAGTAAAAAAGGAGGAGAAAAAAGCAGGTTATTCTGATAAGATATATTACACAGTTTCTTATTTTCATGTCTACTATGGAAATAGAAATTAAAGCAACGGTTACTCTTTGACTGATGACTGAAGTAGCAGTGTACGGCTTAGTCTAGTAGACTTAGGGTGATCACACTTTGCTTTTTTTATGCATTTTTTAGCATTAAATCCACAATGCAATTTACGCGCATTTTTGGTGCATTTTGATGTGGTTTTTTTTAGTGCATTTTTGATGTACTAAGCCATTTTAATATCAATGGGAAAAAACTGCTGTAATTACATGAAAGACGATTACCTGCAGTCATAACCAAACAGCTGCTGTGCAGACACCAAGTCCCGACGCGCGTTTCGGTGTACCTTTGTCAGGGCTATATGGTGACCCCCTGAGAAACGTACTTTATGTAATTACATTACTATTATTATGTACATCCACCGGTGATTATCTCTTGGTGTTCTCACCAGTACTAATAGATGATTATTATCATTCATGCACTTGCATATATTGGAGTTGTTATCTGGTTCCCATAGTGATTTACATATGACCCCAGGCTACATTGGCACTTTGGGAGTCTGCACATTTGCACCTTGGGTGCAATTTTTGCACTTTCTAGGATTTTTTCAAGATAAAATACAATATATTTAATGGATGGTTGATCTTAAATATTTATATTTATGCATATTTATATTTTTGCTGTGCCGGACCCATGATTTTCATTGTATCAATATTTTTTCCTTACTTTTTATTCCTTGAATGTTCATTAAATTAAATAAAGGTTATATTTTATTTATGCTTGTGGCTATTTGTGTGTATCGGATTTCTTCATTGTAATTCAATACCTCTTCCATACATTTTTGGGGTGAACTATTTGTTAAAATTATTGATTTAATATTATATCTTATACTAGAAGGTGGCCCGATTCTACGCATCGGGTATTCTAGAATTTACGTATTGTGTAGTTCATGTATGATTTTTGTTATATATATATATATAGATGTTGTTGTGTGTAGTTACCAAGTGTTTGTGTAGGGCGCTGTACATGTTCTGGGTGTTGTCTGGGTGTGATGGGGGGTGAGAGCGGTGTTGTTTGTGTGTTGCGTTGTTTGTGGAGCGCTGTGTGTGTAGCGCGGTTTGTGTGTGTGTGGTGTGTTTTGGGGGGAGGTATGTTTTGTGCAATGTGTGTGTTGTGCGGTATGTGCGTATATTTGTGTGTGCAGCGTTGTCTGTGTGTGGGTGTCTGTGTAGGGCAGTTGTTTGTGGTTCCCAGTGTGTGTGTGTGGTGTGTTGTGCAGTGCGCGCGCGCGTGTGTGTGTGTGTTGGGGGGAGGTGTGCACTTCCCATCGTGCTCCATCCCCCATGCAGCGCACTCCCCATTGTGCTCCATCCCCCATGCAGCGCACTCCCTATCGTGCTCCATCCCCTATGCTGCGCACCCCCCATCGTGCTCCATCTCCCATCCTGCGCACTCCCAAACGTGCTACATCCGCCATGCTGCGCACTCCGAAACGTGCTCCATCCGCCATGCTGCGCACTCACAAACGTGCTCCATCCGCCATGCTGCGCACTCCCCATCATGCTCCATCCCCCATGCTGCGCACTCCCAAACGTGCTCCATCCGCCATGCTGCACACTCCCCATCGTGCTCCATCTCCCATGCTGCGCACTCCCAAACGTGCGCCATCCGCCATGCTGCGCACTCCCAAACGTGCTCCATCCCCTATGCTGCGCACCCTCCATCGTGCTCCATCTCCCATCCTGCGCACTCCCAAACGTGCTCCATCCGCCATGCTGCGCACTCCCAAACGTGCTTCATCCGCCATACTCCGCACTCCCCACCGTGCTCCATCCCCCATGCAGCGCACTCCCCATCGTGCTCCATCCCCTATGCTGCGCACCCCCCATCGTGCTCCATCTCCCATGCTGCGCACTCCCAAACGTGCTCCATCCGCCATGCTGCGAACTCCCAAACGTGGTCCATCCGCCATGCTGCGCACTCCCAAACGTGCTCCATCCGCCATACTCCGCACTCCCCATCGTGCTGAATCCCCCATGCTGCGCACTTCCAAACGTGCTCCATCCGCCATGCTGCGCACTCCCAAACGTGCTCCATCCGCCATGCTGCGCACTCCCAAACGTGCTCCATCCGCCATGCTGCGCACTCCCAAACGTGCTCCATCCGCCATGCTGCGCACTCCCAAACGTGCTCCATCCGCCATGCTGCGCACTCCCAAACGTGCTCCATCCGCCATGCTGTGCACTTCCAAACGTGCTCCATCCGCCATGCTGCGCACTCACAAACGTGCTCCATCCTCCATGCTGCGCCAGCATCAGCCTCTCTACCCGCAGCATCAGCCTCTCTGCCCGCAGCATCAGCCTCTCTGTCCCCAGCATCAGCCTCTCTGTCCCCAGCATCAGCCTCTCTGTCCCCAGCATCAGCCTCTCTGTCCCCAGCATCAGCCTCTCTTCTCCCAGCATCAGCCTCTCTCATCCCAGCATCAGCCTCTCTGTCCCCAGCATCAGCCTCTCTGTCCCCAGCATCAGCCTCTCTGTCCCCAGCATCAGCCTCTCTGTCCCCAACATCAGCCTCTCTGTCCCCAGCATCAGCCTCTCCTCTCTGTCCCCAGCATCAGCCTCTCTCCTCCCAGCCTTCCCCAGCATCAGCCTCTCTCCTCCCAGGCTCCCCCAGCATCAGCCTCCCCCAGCATCAGCCTCTCTTCTTCCAGCCTCCCCCAGCATCAGCCTCTCTCCTTCCAGCCTCCCCCAGCATCAGCCTCTCTCCTCCCAGCCTCCGTCCTCCCAGCCTTCCCCAGCATCAGCTTTCCTCTTCCAGCCTCCCTCAGCATCAGCCTTCCCCAGCATCAGCCTCTCTCCTCCCAGCCTCAGCCTCTCTCCTTCCAGCCTCCCCCAGCATCAGCCTCTCTCCTTCCAGCCTTCCCCAGGATCAGCCTCTCTCCTCCCAGCCTCCTTCCTCCCAGCCTCCTCCTCCCAGCCTCCTTCAGCATCAGCCTTCCCCTCCCAGTCTCCCCCAGCATCAGCCTCCCCCTCCCAGCTTTCCCCAAGATCAGCCTCTCTGCTCCCAGCCTCCTCCAGCACGCCGTGCTCCTCTGCCGACACTCACACACACGATCGCATACACTCACACACACCTGATCCCGACACTCACACACACCCGATCCCGACACTCACACACACCCGATCGCATACAGTCACACACACAGACACTGACGATATCGCACATACGCGCTCACAGTCACAACATCCGGAGATACCACATGCTTCTGGCCATGTGTGTGACGGGGGTGTACAGCAGAGCAAGGAGAGACAACAGGCCGAGGAACGATCCAACAGGTTTATTCACAAGAACACTGGAACAGCACACGATAAGTCCACGTAAAACAGATTCGGGGGCCCTTCCCGACAATCCTCGGACCGGATTACAAAGCAATCGTCCTTACAGTAGTCCAAAGAGTTCCACACAATCCCACGGGCCGCCACACAGGCCTAGCTCCGTCCGTGTCCACAGCCACACAGGCTGGAGCTCCTGCTCCCTTCAAGTTTCAGCTCACTCTGAAGTTACAAAAAGGGAAATGCATTGTCTGTGCTCCTTGACCAGCCCACCATGTTCAGGGGGTGGGAGTACAGTACTCACCTCCGTGACAGCCGTGTCAGTTCGGGGAATGCGCGGGGGGAGGTGGGCGGGGCCAGAGCTTGCGTGCGTTGCGTGAGGGGGCGGGGCGTGGCGTGGCCGAATTGCCAATGCCTGCAGGGTCCCGGGGCGAGAGGCCAATCTGTGGGGGGGCGGAGCCTGGGCGAGCGGCTGGCCAATCCGTGTGGGGGCGCAGCCTGGGCGAGCGGCCAATCCGTGTGGGGGGGCGGGGCCATGGCGAGCCCAGCGGCCAATCAGCTTTGTGTCACCGTAAGAACACAATTTTGGAGCATGACAGACAGACAGACAGACAGAATAAGGCAATTATATATATAGATATACCCGCAGTTTTATTGAAATATTCGGTTTAAAGTCATTTGGAGTACAGCTGATAGCATTGATTGGTCAGCACCTGTGTCTCACTAACTCTGGGGAGAAGCTGCTGCAGGAGATTGCTCAGAGGACACAGGTGTACTGCTGACCCATCACTGCCATCACCTGTACTCCTCTGCTTTAGAAGCTTGCTCAGAGGAGGAGACAGGTGTCCTGCTGACCCATCACTGCCATCACCTGTACTCCTCTGCTGCAGGAGATTGATCAGAGGAGGAGACAGATGTACTCCTGACACATCACTGCCATCACCTGTACTCCTCTGCTGCAGGAGATTGCTCAGAGGAGGAGACAGGTGTACTGCTGATCCATCACTGCCATCACCTGTACTCCTCTGCTGCAGGAGATTGCTCAGAGGAGGAGACAGGTGTACTGCTGACCCATCACTGCCATCACCTGTACTCCTCTGCTGCAGGAGATTGCTCAGAGGAGGAGACAGGTGTACTGCTGATCCATCACTGCCATCACCTGTACTCCTCTGCTGCAAGAGATTGCTCAGAGGAGGAGACAGGTGTACTGCTGATCTATCACTGCCATCACCTGTACTCCTCTGATGCAGGAGATTGCTCAGAGGAGACAGGTGTACTGCTGACCCATCACTGCCATCACCTGTACTCCTCTGCTGCAAGAGATTGCTCAGAGGAGGAGACAGGTGTACTGCTGACCCATCACTGCCATCACCTGTACTCCTCTGCTGCAGGAGATTGATCAGAGGAGGAGACAGATGTACTCCTGACACATCACTGCCATCACCTGTACTCCTCTGCTGCAGGAGATTGCTCAGAGGAGGAGACAGGTGTACTGCTGATCCATCACTGCCATCACCTGTACTCCTCTGCTGCAAGAGATTGCTCAGAGGAGGAGACAGGTGTACTGCTGATCTATCACTGCCATCACCTGTACTCCTCTGATGCAGGAGATTGCTCAGAGGAGACAGGTGTACTGCTGACCCATCACTGCCATCACCTGTACTCCTCTGCTGCAAGAGATTGCTCAGAGGAGGAGACAGGTGTACTGCTGACCCATCACTGCCATCACCTGTACTCCTCTGCTGCAGGAGATTGCTCAGAGGAAGAGACAGGTGTACTGCTGACCCATCACTGCCATCATCTGTACTCCTAAGGAGTACACTCTGATATCAATACAGCTGAAGACAGGAAGATAGGTTGGGGATAAGCCGGGGTTTGTCAATCAAATATATGGGGGGGTTTACAAGAATGAAGACGAATCCTCTAATAAAGTGATTTGCAAAGTTTCAGAACTTTCCATGCTGGAAAAATTTATTTAAAAAAAGAAAAGTTTAGTTCTTCAGTAAGAGTGAATGAAAAAAATGAAAAAGGGTCTAACAAAAAGTTGTAGCAATTTTCATACTGATTAATTCAGCCATCGGTATAAGATGCAGCTGCTAGCGAGGATGTGCAGTAATTTGGGAAACAACAGATCTATTATTTATGTGCATTTATTTGAGAAACTGACCTGAGGCAGCTCCTGCAGTAAGCCAGCCATGTCAGTGATTGCACAGCAGATTCACTCCATGGCGGTATTCAATGACAAAGTGACCTGCAGATGCCGGCAGCAGATCCGTAACGGCGTCCGATATTAATCTGATCATTCTAGAACTGGATTCATAAATTGTCACCTTCACTTTTCAGAGCGACAGCTCCCGCGTGCTGGGAGAGGTTATCCTACAGCCAGAGGGTCATGGGGTAAAAAATACTGAATTCCAAGATGGTAAGAAGGCAGGGGCATAACAAGTAATAGGGCCCAATCAAGAATGACCACCTTCTGCAGAACATAATGATGTAGTATGTGGATAATGCACACAGTGATGTCACAGTACAGGGATAATACACACAGTGATGTCACAGTACAGGGATAATACACACAGTGATGTCACAGTACAGGGATAATACACACAGTGATGTCACAGTACAGGGATAATACACACAGTGATGTCACAGTACAGGAATAATACACACAGTGATGTCACAGTACAGGGATAATACACACAGTGATGTCACAGTACAGGGATAATACACACAGTGATGTCACAGTACAGGGATAATACACACAGTGATGTCACAGTAAAGAGATAATACACACAGTGATGTCACAGTACAGGGGTAATACACACAGTGATGTCACAGTACAGGGATAATACACACAGTGATGTCACAGTACAGGGATAATACACACAGTGATGTCACAGTACAAGAATAATACACACAGTGATGTCACAGTACAGGGATAATACACACAGTGATGTCACAGTGCAGGGATAATACACACAGTGATGTCACAGTACAGGGATAATACACACAGTGATGTCACAGTACAGGGATAATACACACAGTGATGTCACAGTACAGGGATAATACACACAGTGATGTCACAGTACAGGGATAATACACACAGTGATGTCACAGTACAGGGATAATACACACAGCGATGTCACAGTACAAGAATAATACACACAGTGATGTCACAGTACAGGGGAAATACACACAGTGATATCACAGTATAGGGATAATACACACAGTGATGTCACAGTACAAGAATAATACACACAGTGATGTCACAGTACAGGGGAAATACACACAGTGATATCACAGTATAGGGATAATACACACAGTGATGTCACAGTACAGGGATAATACACACAGTGATGTCACAGTACAAGAATAATACACACAGTGATGTCACAGTACAGGGATAATACACACAGTGATGTCACAGTACAGGGATAATACACACAGTGATGTCACAGTACAGGGATAATACACACAGCGATGTCACAGTACAGGGGAAATACACACAGTGATATCACAGTATAGAGATAATACACACAGTGATGTCACAGTACAAGAATAATACACACAGTGATGTCACAGTACAGGGATAATACACACAGTGATGTCACAGTACAGGGATAATACACACAGTGATGTCACAGTACAGGGATAATACACACAGTGATGTCACAGTACAGGGATAATACACACAGCGATGTCACAGTACAAGAATAATACACACAGTGATGTCACAGTACAGGGGAAATACACACAGTGATATCACAGTATAGGGATAATACACACAGTGATGTCACAGTACAAGAATAATACACACAGTGATGTCACAGTACAGGGGAAATACACACAGTGATGTCACAGTACAGGGATAATACACACAGTGATGTCACAGTACAGGGGAAATACACACAGTGATATCACAGTATAGGGATAATACACACAGTGATGTCACAGTACAAGAATAATACACACAGTGATGTCACAGTACAGGGATAATACACACAGTGATATCACAGTATAGGGATAATACACACAGTGATGTCACAGTACAGGGATAATACACACAGTGATGTCACAGTACAGGGGAAATACACACAGTGATATCACAGTACAGGGATAATACACACAGTGATGTCACAGTACAGGGATAATACACACAGTGATGTCACAGTACAAGAATAATACACACAGTGATGTCACAGTACAGGGATAATACACACAGTGATGTCACAGTACAGGGGTAATACACACAGTGATGTCACAGCACAGGGATAATACACACAATGATGTCACAGTATAGGGATAATACACACAGTGATGTCACAGTACAAGAATAATACACACAGTGATGTCACAGTACAGGGATAATACACACAGTGATGTCACAGTACAGGGGTAATACACACAGTGATGTCACAGTACAAGAATAATACACACAGTGATGTCACAGTACAGGGATAATACACACAGTGATGTCACAGTACAGGGATAATACACACAGTGATGTCACAGTACAGAGATAATACACACAGTGATGTCACAGTACAGAGATAATACACACAGTGATGTCACAGTACAGGGATAATACACACAGTGATGTCACAGTAAAGAGATAATACACACAGTGATGTCACAGTACAGAGATAATACACACAGTGATGTCACAGTACAGGGATAATACACACAGCGATGTCACAGTACAGGGATAATACACACAGTGATGTCACAGTACAAGAATAATACACACAGTGATGTCACAGTACAGGGATAATACACACAGTGATGTCACAGTACAGGGATAATACACACAGTGATGTCACAGTACAAGAATAATACACACAGTGATGTCACAGTACAGGGATAGTACACAGTGTTGTCACAGTACAGGGATAATACACACAGTGATGTCACAGTACAGGGATAATACACACAGTGATGTCACAGTACAGGGATAATACACACAGTGATGTCACAGTACAGGGATAATACACACAGTGATGTCACAGTACAGGGATAATACACACAGTGATGTCACAGTACAGAGATAATACACACAGTGATGTCACAGTACAGGGATAATACACACAGTGATGTCACAGTAAAGAGATAATACACACAGTGATGTAACAGTACAGAGATAATACACACAGTGATGTCACAGTACAGGGATAATACACACAGTGATGTCACAGTACAGAGATAATACACACAGTGATGTCACAGTACAGGGATAATACACACAGTGATGTCACAGTAAAGAGATAATACACACAGTGATGTAACAGTACAGAGATAATACACACAGTGATGTCACAGTACAAGGATAATACACACAGTTATGTCACAGTACAGGGATAATACACACAGTGATGTCACAGTACAGGGATAATACACACAGTGATGTCACAGTACAGAGATAATACACACAGTGATGTCACAGTATAGAGATAATACACACAGTGATGTCACAGTACAGGGATAATGCACACAGTAATATCACAGTACAAGGATAATACACACAGTGATGTCACAGTACAGGGATAATACACACAGTGATGTCACAGTACAGGGATAATACACACAGTGATGTCACAGTACAGAGATAATACACACAGTGATGTCACAGTACAGGGGAAATACACACAGTGATATCACAGTACAAGGATAATACACACAGTGATGTCACAGTACAGGGATAATACACACAGTGATGTCACAGTACAGGGATAATACACACAGTGATGTCACAGTACAGGGATAATACACACAGTGATGTCACAGTACAGGGATAATACACACAGTGATGTCACAGTACAGGGATAATACACACAGTGATGTCACAGTACAGGGATAATACACACAGTGATGTCACAGCACAGGGATAATACACACAGTGATGTCACAGTACAGGGATAATACACACAGTGATGTCACAGTACAGGGATAATACACACAGTGATGTCACAGTACAAGAATAATACACACAGTGATGTCACAGTACAGGGATAATACACACAGTGATGTCACAGTACAGGGATAATACACACAGTGATATCACAGTACAGGGATAATACACACAGTGATGTCACAGTACAGGGATAATACACACAGTGATGTCACAGTACAGGGATAATACACACAATAATGTCACAGTACAGGGGTAATACACACAGTGATGTCACAGTACAGGGATAATACACACAGTGATGTCACAGTACAGAGATAATACACACAGTGATGTCACAGTACAGGGATAATACACACAGTGATGTCACAGTACAGAGATAATACACACAGTGATGTCACAGTACAGGGATAATACACACAGTGATGTCACAGTACAGAGATAATACACACAGTGATGTCACAGTATAGGGATAATACACACAATAATGTCACAGTACAGGGATAATACACACAGTGATGTCACAGTACAGAGATAATACACACAGTGATGTCACAGTATAGGGATAATACACACAATAATGTCACAGTACAGTGATGTATTTTCTTTAATACATGGCCCTAGGAAACTATGCTCCAGTATTTGTTTTTTAGGTTAATATTTGGAAGTAACTGAGCATGAGCTGTGATTTCCCTTTTTGTGTTGGGAGGCATTATAATATCTACCAGGTTATTGAAGACAATGCAGAGCATTGTAATGAATGATTACATTGCACTTTGCTTGGATGATGAAGGTGTAGTGGTGTGATGATTTACTGCAGGAGTGAGAGTGAGACATGACAGTAAAAAGTTATATACTAAAATTCTAGTTTTACCAGCAGTGTCCACCAGGGGGTGCAAATCTGCTTTAATTCCGCATCTGCCGGTCTCAGGGTGTAAATCTTGCTGCTCATTCATTGTAAACCTGCATGATAACCCAGGAACATAAGAATGACTTATAAAAGTGAGACCCGCCCAAACATACACCATTCTGCTCTTCCAGACTTCGTATCTTTATAGCTTTTCTGTGTACAAGACATAAAGTTTACTTGCTTGAAACCTGTGATTCCAAAGGAATTTTCCAGTATTTTTTTGGTATGGCAGTATAGGTGCTGCTGATCCCCCAAAAAATAATATTCCTATTTTGTACAAATCGAATGTGCCAATCATGAGCAAGAATAAATATGCAAATCAGGCTGAAGGTGCACTGTGGGCGTGTCCATGCACTTAGTAAGTGAATTGACACGCCTCCTGGGATCTACGTAGGAAAACCAGTATTACAGATCCAGCAACTTTCTAAGAAGCAG
The DNA here is from genome assembly GCF_048569485.1 of Anomaloglossus baeobatrachus. Lineage (NCBI taxonomy): Eukaryota > Metazoa > Chordata > Amphibia > Anura > Aromobatidae > Anomaloglossus > Anomaloglossus baeobatrachus. The sequence goes on from NC_134359.1 coordinate 40,630,414, forward strand.
GAATGGATGTCGTCTCCACACTTTACCATACGTCCTGATCACCTTTATATATTGCAGTGTTCTCCTAAAAAAAAAAGCAGCAAAGATAAAAATTACTAAAAGTGCCGGCTTTCCCCATTCTTTGCAGAAGTCACGGTACCCCCTCTCTTCTGCTGGTGGCAGAACAGGTAAAGTGCAGTTTCCAATGTGCATGCATTTACCCTAGTGTCTACCACTGTTTTCAGAAAATCCCAATCCTCCAGCTGTAGTTTGTTTAAAAAAAAAAATAAAATTGTGCTTTACTCCCCATTCCTGGGTCCACTGTTTAGTCTCCTGTCGACAACACTACAGCCAGTCAGTGATCAGAGCATTTATGGCGTCAACTCAGGCAAAGCCGCTGAGCTCAGGTGTTGACAACAGCAATGATGATGCAAATAATAACAGACCCCGGGAGCAGCGGAGGAGACTCCATGATGGACCTGGGGAGGGTGAGACCTGCTTTGCCTACTTCTTAAAGTGACTTTCCGACTACGTAAAACTTTCATTTTTTGGCTGCAGGTTGTTTAAAGGGGTTGTCCACTACTTTAACATTGATAGCCTCTTCTTAGGATAGGTCACCAATGTCTGATCAGCAGGGGTGTCAACAGACAGCAGCCCCGCCGATCAGTCATTATTGGTGCCGGCAGCAGGCAGACAGAAATTATCAGTTTCAGAGCTGACCAGTCCACAGATAGCGGCCGTAGGCGGGTACTACACATCCACCTCCTATTCACGTCAAATGGAGGCGGATGTGCAGTACCCGGCCTCGGCCACTATCAGGAGACGTATCTCTGGAACTGAGCATTTCCGGCCGCCGGCACCAAAAACGGCTGATCAGCGGGGGTGCGGGGTGTCGGAACCTGGCCAATCAGACATTGATGACCTTTGCTGGATAACATCTTTAAACAATCTGCAGCCAGAGGACGGAAGTTTTCCATAATAATCGGAATGCCCCTTTAAGAAGTAGGCGAAGCGGGCACTTTTGCTACTGTACGTAAATTAATAATAATAATAATTTTATTAATTTATATAGTGCTATTAATTCCACAGTGCTTTACATACATTGGCTGCTTTTCAAAGATGAAAATTGTTATACTTGGAAGAACCCTTCAAGTGCGCTACACACAGGGCCCTTCAAGAGCACTACACACGGGGCCCTTCAAGAGCACTACACACGGGGCCCTTCAAGAGCACTACACACGGGGCCCTTCAAGAGCACTACACACGGGGCCCTTCAAGAGCGCTACACACGGGGCCCTTCAAGAGCACTACACACGGGGCCCTTCAAGAGCGCTACACACGGGGCCCTTCAAGAGCACTACACACGGGGCCCTTCAAGAGCACTACACACGGGGCCCTTCAAGAGCACTACACACGGGGCCCTTCAAGAGCACTACACACGGGGCCCTTCAAGAGCACTAAACACGGGGCCCTTCAAGAGCACTACACACGGGGCCCTTCAAGAGCACTACACACGGGGCCCTTCAAGAGCACTACACACGGGGCCCTTCAAGAGCACTACACACGGGGCCCTTCAAGAGCGCTACACACGGGGCCCTTCAAGAGCGCTACACACGGGGCCCTTCAAGAGCACTACACACGGGGCCCTTCAAGAGCACTACACACGGGGCCCTTCAAGAGCACTACACACGGGGCCCTTCAAGAGCACTACACACGGGGCCCTTCAAGAGCACTACACACGGGGCCCTTCAAGAGCACTACACACGGGGCCCTTCAAGAGCACTACACACGGGGCCCTTCAAGAGCACTACACACAGGGCCCTTCAAGAGCACTACACACGGGAACCTTCAAGAGCACTACACACGGGGCCCTTCAAGAGCACTACACACGGGGCCCTTCAAGAGCACTACACACGGGGCCCTTCAAGTGCGCTACACACAGGGCCCTTCAAGAGCACTACACACGGGGCCCTTCAAGAGCACTACACACGGGAACCTTCAAGAGCACTACACACGGGGCCCTTCAAGAGCACTACACACGAGGCCCTTCAAGAGAGCTACACACAGGGCCCTTCAAGAGTACTACACACGGGGCCCTTCAAGAGCACTACACACGGGAACCTTCAAGAGCACTACACACGGGGCCCTTCAAGAGCACTACACACGGGGCCCTTCAAGAGCACTACACAAGGGAACCTTCAAGAGCACTACACAAGGGAACCTTCAAGAGCACTACACAAGGGGCCCTTCAAGAGCACTACACAAGGGAACCTTCAAGAGCACTACACACGGGGCCCTTCAAGAGCGCTACACACGGGGCCCTTCAAGAGCACTACACACGGGGCCCTTCAAGAGCACTACAAACGGGGCCCTTCAAGAGCACTACACAAGGGAACCTTCAAGAGCACTACACACGGGGCCCTTCAAGAGCACTACACACGGGGCCCTTCAAGAGCACTACACAAGGGAACCTTCAAGAGCACTACACACGGGGCCCTTCAAGAGCACTACACACGGGGCCCTTCAAGAGCACTACACACGGGGCCCTTCTAGAGCACTACACACGGGGCCCTTCAAGAGCACTACACACGGGGCCCTTCAAGAGCACTACACAAGGGAACCTTCAAGAGCACTACACACGGGGCCCTTCAAGAGCACTACACACGGGGCCCTTCAAGAGCACTACACACGGGGCACTTTTATGTTGATTTTCCTCTGTTTTGGGGTCCATTGTGTTTTGGGTTTTTTGTTTGTTTGTTTTTCAAAATTCAGTATGTTCCAGGTGGTTTGTGTATTTTTTTTCTTTTGTTCCATTTTGTTTTTTGTATTTTTTTGTTTTTCAATTTTGAATAGCCTTCTTTGTAGAACCTGAATAAAATTCTGAAGAAAAAAAAAATCATGAAATTCCCGACATTTTTCATAATTTTTCAGAAGTATTGCTTGGTCACGGAGACGCCATAAGTTGCACGCACAGTGCCTACAGGGAGAGAATAAACTGCCCTTGTCAGTAATACATTCCTGATCTGTCACTAGATTTCAGAACACAAAGTGAGTGCATTATTACCAAAACACCTTAGACCTGATGAGGCTGGTGTACTTACATTTACAATCAATGACAGAGAACCTGTAAAATCCTCCAATTAAAATGAGTGTTATAGGAGACAAGCTACGGCCAGCGCTCATAGGATGCTGATTTTAAAAACGTGTGCCAACCTCCAGAAAGGATTATTAAATAGATTTTAAAAGTAAGTACACCAGCTTCATCAGACCTAAGAGATCTATATAATAATGCATGCCGTTTCTATTGTAAAATCTACTGACAAATCCCATTTAAGAGCCTCGTTTGAAGTGTGACGCCCTGGACTAGCCAGGTAGTCACAGGTAGGCCCTTGCATAACACCCGTCCCCCTAATAATGTAACAACAGCCAACCACACTAAAACCTAGTCACCTCCCTCAGAGCTTAATGGACACACCAGGGGCGGAGCCAGGTGATTGGCCATGCCCACCGAGGAGTCCAGAGGGCCTGAGGCAGGAAACTGCAGTTGAGTTGAGTTGAGTTGAGTTGAGTTGAGTTGAGTTGAGTTCAAGTTCAGTTGTCAGTGGAGAGGAGTAGTGTGCAGCAGACCTCTGCCCAGGTCTTCAGCGGAAAATGACAGGTGTTGGGGTCATAGCTCTGGTACCTAGACTAGGAGGCAGGCGGTGGCCTGACCTGCGGGAGCCGGGAAGACGGCCAGGTGGAACCGTAAGTGACCGGGACAGGGTAGTGGCCCGCCGGTACTGAACCGGGGAGCCGACTGGAAACCGGAGCACAAGGAGGGGTACTCAGACCCAGAACGAGGCCCAGAAGCCACTGGACCACGTCAAATTTACTGATTGAGGTCTGGACTTTAGGTCCATTCCCATCCCAAGACCCGAAAGAAGGCAACAGCTCACCGAGGGGGATAGAAAACCACCGCACAGGCAGAGAGATCCCACGGGCCAGCGCCTGCGGGAAAACGGACTCCACCGGTACATACACAGCCATGGAGTGGACTCCCACTGCTAAGGCACAGGCAGTCTACACAAACATAAAGAGGTGCAGGAGAAAGGCCAGGACCACCAATCCGGGTGGGGGACATGACGCAGCCGGCTGCGGGCACCGACCACCATCAACTTTGTTCATCAGAGACTTGAGTGTGTCAGTAATCGTGAGTACAACAGTGTCATCCGGCCGCGTACCGCCCTGCACCGCCCAACCACTACACTCCCCTAGCGGGTCCCGGGGCCACCATCCCTGCCCACGGAGGGGTTAACATCTTGCTGCACTACCATCTCCCCTGGGTGCCCCGTAACTGCAGCGGTGGTGTCTACACCTTCACCAGGTCCCGTGGGTGGCGTCACGAACTCAAACACGGCTCCGGCCGTACACCTACCTAACCACCCCCATCGAGATCCCCAGCATCCCCTTGCAGAGCGGCGTGACCCCCGGGTCCAGAGGCGCTCGAGCCATCCACCAAACGAGCCCGGACCCGAGCAGCTTGGCTGCAGCTGAGCGCGGGGCGGTACAGAAGCTACCTTTGTGAACAGCTGCACCTTGAGTATAAGCCAAGGATCGCAGGACGGGTTTGCTTTTGTCACATTGGCTTTAATAATTTGGTAATTGATACAAAACTGTATCGATCGCACAGGGTCTGAGTGTTGGGTCATTCTGCAGTTTTGTGCTGTAGTTTTTATCAGTACTATTTTGGAGTCCATAAACTTTATGATCTCTTTATAGACATTTTGGTAAGAGGCAAAGTGACCAAATAACAACCACTGTATGGAATAAATATTGTAACGTCATATACGCAATGATATCAAATAAGTTAATTTATTTTATACATTAGTGAAAGTTGTGCCATTATGAACCCATGTGGTTACAGCAATGTTTCCGTTCCTTCTGGAAACGTTTTCAAGCCAACGGGAAGTGAAATGTTAAGGTAACCACATGGCTTTGAGGTTTGGGATAAAAGTGTACAGTAACTTTTTTAATCCACATACTTTGTGTAAAGATTCTCCAGCAAGAACAGGCGGTCACATGATCACAGCTATGCAATTTGCAGACTTCTGACCACACTCAGACTAGCAGTGCATGACCTCTCTCACTGTCACTGACTTGTTGGTATGTGACGGCATGTATGCAAATCACTTGCCATGCAGTCTCATGACCTCCCGCTTCCGCCACCAGAAATAGAAAATCCTGAAAGCCTGCAGTGCACACACTGAGGATTGAAAAAGTGACTGCAGACTTTCATATCAAGCCTGAACAATCGCTTTAATAAAGGCACAACTTTTTGTCTTGATTTCGAGCTTGGAGTGCAGCCGTTTTTGATATATCTATAGTGATGAGTGACTACTAAAGTGCTCAGGTGCTCTTTACTTGAGTCCAGCAGGTTGGACGCTCTGAAGAGCTCGACTCAAGCACATGACACATCCGAGCGCTTGCGATACAAATCCAAGTACGAAGCGTACCCGATCACCCCAATGTTTGACCAAGTACCCAGTAGTACCGAGAATGCTCGCCCATCACTAGCTACCATTAGTGATGAGTGGGCACTACCATGCTCGGGTGCTCAGTACTGGTAATTAGTGATGAGCGGGCACTACCATGCTCGGGTGCTCAGTACTAGTAACTAGTGATGAGCAGGCACTACCATGCTCGGGTGCTCTGTACTGGTAACTAGTGATGAGTGAGCACTACCATGCTCGGGTGCTCAGTACTAGTAACTAGTGATGAGCAGGCACTACCATGCTCGGGTGCTCTGTACTGGTAACTAGTGATGAGTGAGCACTACCATGCTCGGGTGCTCAGTACTGGTAATTAGTGATGAGTGGGCACTACCATGCTCGGGTGCTCGGTACTCGTAACTAGTGATGAGTGGGCACTACCATGCTCGGGTGCTCTGTACTCGTAACTAGTGATGAGCGGCGACTACCATGCTCAGGCGCTCAGTACTCGTAACTAGTGATGAGTGGGCACTACCATGCTCGGGTGCTCGGTACTCGTAACTAGTGATGAGTGGGCACTACCATGCTCGGGTGCTCTGTACTCGTAACTAGTGATGAGCAGGCACTACCATGCTCGGGTGCTCAGTACTAGTAACTAGTGATGAGCAGGCACTACCATGCTCAGGTGCTCAGTACTCGTAACTAGTGATGAGCGGGCACTACCATGCTCAGGTGCTCAGTACTCGTAACTAGTGATGAGCGAGCACTACCATGCTCAGGTGCTCAGTACTCGTAACTAGTGATGAGCGGGCACTACCATGCTCAGGTGCTCAGTACTCGTAACTAGTGATGAGCGGGCACTACCATGCTCGGGTGCTCAGTACTCGTAACTAGTGATGAGAGAGCACTACCATGCTCGGGTGCTCTGTACTGGTAACTAGTGATGAGCGGGCACTACCATGCTCAGGTGCTCAGTACTGGTAACTAGTGATGAGCGGGCACTACCATGCTCGGGTGCTCTGTACTGGTAACTAGTGATGAGTGGGCACTACCATGCTCGGGTGCTCGGTACTCGTAACTAGTGATGAGTGGGCACTACCATGCTCGGGTGCTCTGTACTCGTAACTAGTGATGAGCAGGCACTACCATGCTCGGGTGCTCAGTACTAGTAACTAGTGATGAGCAGGCACTACCATGCTCAGGTGCTCAGTACTCTTAACTAGTGATGAGCGGGCACTACCATGCTCAGGTGCTCAGTACTCGTAACTAGTGATGAGCGAGCACTACCATGCTCAGGTGCTCAGTACTCGTAACTAGTGATGAGCGGGCACTACCATGCTCAGGTGCTCAGTACTCGTAACTAGTGATGAGCGGGCACTACCATGCTCGGGTGCTCAGTACTCGTAACTAGTGATGAGCGAGCACTACCATGCTCGGGTGCTCTGTACTGGTAACTAGTGATGAGCGGGCACTACCATGCTCAGGTGCTCAGTACTCGTAACTAGTGATGAGTGGGCACTACCATGCTCGGGTGCTCTGTACTCGTAACTAGTGATGCGCGAGCACTACCATGCTTGGGTACTCAGTACTGGTAACTAGTGATGAGGGAGCACTACCATGCTTGGGTACTCAGTACTGGTAACTAGTGATGAGCGGGCATTACCATGCTCAGGTGCTCAGTACTGGTAACTAGTGATGAGCGGGCACTACCATGCTCGGGTGCTCAGTACTCGTAACTAGTGATGAGTGGGCACTACCATGCTTGGATGCTCAGTACTCCTAACTAGTGATGAGCGGGCACTACCATGCTCAGGTGCTCAGTACTCGTAACTAGTGATGAGCGAGCACTACCATGCTCAGGTGTTCAGTACTGGTAACTAGTGATGAGCGGGCACTACCATGCTCGGGTGCTCGGTACTCCTAACTAGTGATGAGCGGGCACTACCATGCTCGGGTGCTCGGTACTCGTAACTAGTGATGAGCGGGCACTACCATGCTCTGGAGCTCAGTACTCGTAACTAGTGATGAGTGAGCACTACCATGCTCAGGTGCTCAGTACTCGTAACTAGTGATGAGCGGGCACTACCATGCTCAGGTGCTCAGTACTCGTAACTAGTGATGAGCGGGCACTACCATGCTCAGGTGTTCGGTACTGATAACTAGTGATGAGCGGGCACTACCATGCTCGGGTTCCAAAGAGTCTGTGATGAATGAAAAGTGGAATCTGATTGGTTGCTAAGGGCAACTGAGTCAGTTCACACTTTAGACTGTTTGATAACCCTATTACACAGACTTTCAACCTACTTTTGGACCACCCTGTATATGTGTGTATATATAGATAGATAGATAGATAGATTAGATAGATATAGATATATAATATATTTTTTACCTTTATTTATATATTTTTCCAATCCTTTCTTTTTACAATTTTCATTAGTTACTTTATTAGTAGTAGAAAAATGGCAGACATTGTGCATGGGGAGGGTGAATAGACTTAATAATAATAATCTTAATTTTTATACAGCAGCAACACATTCCTTTACATACATCATCACTGTCCCCATTGGAGCTCACAATCTAAATTCCCCATTACTATGTCTTTGGAGTGTAGGAGGAAACCCACACAAATCCTTGCAGATGTTAGCCTTGGTGGGATTTGAACCCAGGACCCCAGTGTTGGAAGACTGCAGTGCTAACCACTGAGCCACCACAAGATTGCAGTGCCATCCCCTGATCCACCGTGCCATAAACTCTTAAACACTGTTGTTACAATTACCTGCAGTATCTATGGGGTTAAACTGCTACAATTGAAGTCAGTCCTGATTGCATAAATTAGATTAAGGTGTTGCCTGCAAACTGTTAAGCTTTGCCAGAAACTGATAAAAGCAGGAAACTGTGAGAAGTATCTTGTTTGTTTACTATTATTCTTCATAATAATATTCTGGATTATTACAAGAAATGGTAAAACAAGGTATCAAAATGCACATAAGAAATCACTTTAAGGCTATGTGCGCACGTTTCTGCATTCTATTCCGCAGCGTTTAAGTCTTTGCATGTGCGTTTCAAAACAAAGCCAAAAAGCTGCGTTTGGAAAGCATTGTGCATGCGGAATTCATGTGTTCTGGAGGCTTGCTTTGCCATAGACGGAGTGGGAAAAGCATTGCTTTTTAGAACGCAGCGTTTTGGCAAAATATTTCAGCAGCCGAAACGCTGTGTTCTAAACCGCAACATGCGGATGGAATTTGCACAATCTTCATAGATTGTGCTGGGGACGCAGGACGCATGCTTTTACGCTGCAGTGCAGAACGCAGCGTAAAAGCATGAAAAAAGCACATGTGCGCACACAGCCTTAGGCCCTGTGCGCACTAGACGTTTTTGCTGCGTTTTTACCGCGTTTTTGTGCAGAAAAGCTGTGACATTGCTTCCCCAGCAATGTCTATGAGTTTTCATTTTTGCTGTCCGCACACAGCATTTTTTTGTAGCTGCGTTTTTGTGGTGACCACAAAAACACAGCATGTCAATTATTTCTGCGTTTTTCACAGCGTTTTTCACTCATTGAATGCAGTGCACAAAAACGCAGCCAAAAACGCAGCCAAAAGCACCCGTGGTAGAAACGCGGGTGCGTTTTTTGTGCATTTTTGCTGACAAAAATGCACAAAAACGCAGCGTGAAAAAAAAACGCCTAGTGCGCCCATATATACAGTAAATTTCTTAATTCCTCCCAGTCACACAGACCCTGTGCTGTTTGCAGGTCCATCTGGATTTTATATATACTCTCTCCTCCTGTACCGGTCTGTGCTTATATTGTTCATGATTATTGTATTGTACCCATGGAATAAATGGCGCTATAATAATAAATCATGATAATAATATGCAAGTCAGCAAAAGTTCTGCATGAGGACTAACGAGTAGGAGTGAAGGGGTTAAGCCGGTCACTAATTGCTTTTGCAGTCCTCCTCCTCTTCCAGCCAGGAAGGGGTTACACCAGCCTGCAAGGTGAGGGCTGCTGCACTGCACTGAGGCTTTTTATACTGACACAATTTCCTCATATGTGGCGGCTTCTCAAGTTTCAACACAAGGATGGGTGGAGAGAGTACACGTCTGCTGCCCTGCAACCTTCAGCGAGCGAAGTGTCTCCAAGAAGCAGGATATGGGATGTGATACATTGTAGCCATGCAGCGCAGATGTGCTGCCCTGAAGAGCATAGCCCCGAGAGAGGCGCCCAAGTGCCAGGAAGAGGTGCCCAAGTGCCAGGAGGACAGGCGAGAAGGAAAGACCCAAGACATGCCACGCAGGCAGGAGTGAGCAGGCAACCCAAGAAAGGCTCCTGAGTGACAAGTACTACAACTCCCAGCCACTGCAAGGATGCACAGGGTAAGGAAGTACTTCAGGGGCAGCGGTAGAGCCCTGGCCTTCATATTCGTGGCCTCTATCATCTGGCTGATATTTGACATGGCAGCTCTGAGGTTTTCTTTCAATGAGGTTAACAGCAAGTTGCAAAGAGAGGAACTTTTCCGCAGGGACAAAGTGGGATCTGAATCCTGGAATCCCCCCGGTAAATGGAGAGACTACAGGGACCCCCTGGGAAAGGACGTTACCAAATTAAAAGGCATATTTTACCCCCCTGCGGATGAACTCGCTGGACCAGTTCATGCACTTGACAGTAACGTAAAAGTCATGGCCAAACAGAGGAAAAGGACTATAAATCCCAGGATATTTAATAAAACTTTACCTCCGTTGGAGGAGGCGCGAGCCAAAAACCTGAACCTCGATATGGGGGCTGAGAAGGACAAAAAGCTGGAAGGTGTAAATGTCACAAATGTGCAATTTCCTAATCCTCCAGCAAAAGAAAGGTTAATAGTCAAACTGGATAATACGCCCCCTGTCGTAAAGCTGGGGGATGTGCCCAATCAGGAGGAACCTGTAGGCGCAGGGGACTTTCAGAGTATGGTTAAAAGCAAAGACATAGTAACCCCTAAATTTAGAGCTGAGCTTAAAGATGCTGCGGCCCCCAATGATGGGAAAGAGGCATTGGGGCTCCAAAATGTTGTGGCCTCCAAAAATGGGACAGAACCAAAAGGTGCGGCTGAGCTGAAAGGAGCAGCGGTCCCGAAAGATGAAGCCGTGCCCAAGGATGCAGGAGAGTCTAAAGATACGGGAAATCCTAAAAATGTTGTGGATGAAGCAAAACTAAGGGGTGCAATGGAGCAAAAGGATGTAGAGACCCCTAACAAGGCTGCAGTGCCTAAGGAAGAAAACGGAGAACACCCCAAAGATGCAATAGCCTCTAAAAATGATGCTGCAGGAGCCCTCAATCATGGAGCTAAGCATGAGGATGCTGCGGCCCCCAATGGTATGTCTGAACCCAAAGATATCGGACCCCTTAAAATTGCATTGGAGGACAATGATGCAGTTGTTCCTAAAGATGTCCTTGAACCCAAAGATGTAGGACCCCTTAAAATTACATTGGAGGCCCATGATGCAGTTGTTCCTAAAGATGGCCTTCAACCCAAAGATGTAGGAGACCCTAAAGATCTAGATAATGAAAAGGCCAAAAAATTAGACAATCTCGCTCAACATCCTGATGAAAATGTCGTATTAATTAATAAATTAGATGATAATGACAAAATGGAGAAACTGCCCCCCAAAAATGTCTCTGCCGACATCGCACCTAAACATGCAGCCAATAATGATTTATCCGATAGTGATGCCAAGGGACCCAAATCCCTGAACGCAACTCCTTCACTCGGGCCTGGACCTAATATTACTCATATCGGTGCAAATGTGAAAAACTCCGACTTGATGCTCAATATCCAAGAAGGATTTTTAGGTAAAGTAGCCAAAAAAGAAAAGAACATTTTGGAGAACCTCAAGGAGAAAATTGCAAATAATACCAGCTCCGACCACGTGGTAAAAATTGATGTTAAAAGTGAAGAAATTAAAGTGGAGAACACCGCGATGCACAAAGTATTAACTATTGATATAACTATGAGTCCAAGAAATCCCAGAGCACCGGGCCAGTTTGGGAGACCCATGGCAGTCCCTAAAGAGAGGGAGCAAGAAGCAGCAAGAAAGTGGAAAGAGGGACACTTCAATGTCTACCTTAGTGACATTATCCCGTTTGACCGAGCTATTGAGGATACCAGACCTAAAGGGTAAGAAGTTGATCAATTACCTGAAATTTTGATTGCCAAATATACAAGTGTTTAGTGGGTGCTGAAAATTATGCAAACAAAATCTTACACCATCTATGATTACTTAAGACATTTTTTGTTTTTTATTTGATTTTTTTATTGAATATCATTGGTTTGTTGGTGGTTTCCACTCCTGAGATCTCCATAAACCAGTCGAATAATGGGTATTAGTGCTCACTGTATGGCTGTGCCACAGCTCAGCCCAATTTACTGAGAGAGCTGGACTACCAGGCACAACCACATTGCTGTGCCGAATACTACAACCATGGCACTACCAAACAGGAGACACAAAGGAGTTTTTCTGTGAAAGAATTACTTTCTATTTTTCAAGTATTTTTTTTTAGTATTTTTTATATGTGCAAATTATGAAAAGTACAAGCTAAAACAGATGAGACACACACACACACACACACACACACACACACACACACACACACACATCTAAAAGCTATGAATAAGTCTTACGGAATAAAATTGGGAGTACCAGGGAGCATGATAAATTAAATTAGGATCATGATCACATGGTAGCTGTACCTACATAGATGTGAATGCTCCTCTTACAAGCAATGCTATAATTAATAAGGTTCAAAGCAATAGCAGCAATAAAGAGATCAAAATAGCTTATAAGAAATGCAAAAACAAATTAATAACAATAATCTCCATATATAAAGTTCAGCAATAGCAGCCTGAGAGAGAGATTGCATACCAAAGTGTGTCCAATTTTTACTTGCTCAGGTTGTTGGTATTCCTCAAGGACAAAAATTCCCCTTGTGTCCACCGACGCACGTTTCACCTGGGGGATTAAGTTCCCTGCACACTTAATCTCCCAGGTGAAACATGCATCGGTGGGCACAGGGGGAATTCTTGCTCAGGTTGTTGGTATTCCCCAAGGACAAGAATTCCCCCTGTGCCTACCGATGCACGTTTCACCTGGGGATTAAGTTTGCGGGGAAATGTTTCTATCTTTTACATTTATTTCCTATATGAAAACTACATAAGAGCCAGTATTTGGTGACTTTACTAAAGAAATAATTTTGACTCAAAGTGAGGTGTCATTGGAATGTCCTATGGTTTAAGATTTTATTTTTCATTTCACTATCTATATTAAAAAAAAAAATATTGCAGTTTTCACAGGAGGAGGAGGTGCGCTGTGACATCGTCTATTGTGAATGGTGGATAATGTGTGAATGGTGGATAATGTATTTATCTATTTATATATAGAAGTTTTATCACAGCTCACCTCCTCCTGTACAAGAACTGATATCACCTATTGTAAATGGTTCATCCTGTGTTAGCTACCGTATATAGAGGTGTTATCAGCCTTTGTACAGGAGGAGGATGTGTACTGTGACATCACCTATTTTGAATGGTGGATCCTGTGTTATCAGCTGTATATAGAAGTGTTATCAATCACTGTACAGGAGGAGGTAAGCTGGGACATCAGCTATTGTGAATGGGGGATTGTGTGTTATTGGCTATATATAAAGGTGTTATCAGTCATTGTAGAGGAGGTAAGCTGTGACATTAAGTCATACAGGAGGAGGAAAAAGTGAGCTGTGATATCCCCTATGGTGGAGCTTATCTAATCTACAGTATATAATACTCAGTGATAAACAGAAGCTGAGCTGTGACATCATCTATTGTGAATGGTGGATCCTGTGTTATCAGCTGTATATAGAGGTGTTATCAGTCATTGTAGAGGAGGAGGAGGAGGTAAGCTGTGACATCACCTATTGTGAATGGTGGCGTCTGTGTTATCTATTTATATATTGAAGTTTTATCAGTTCTTGTACAAAATTAGGTGAGCTGTGATATCACCTATTGTAAAGGAGGAGGAGGTGTACTGTGACATCACCTATTTTGAATGGTGGCTCCTGTTATCAGCTGTATATAGAGGTGTTATCAGTCATACAGGAGGAGGTAGAGGTGTGCTGTGAGATCACCCATGGTGGATCCTATATAATCTACTGTATATGAGATGTCCCTAGTGATTACACAGAAGGAGGAGGTGAGCTGTGACATCACCTATGGTGGATCCTGTGTTATCTACTGTGTATAGAGCTGTTGCCTACTATTGTATTCATGTCTGTAATGATAACGATAAATAGAATAGGGCTCCATTACAACTAAATTTAGCCGGTGCGCAGAAAAAAATGTAACGATAACGAGACTTTCGAAATGTCTTTTTTACTTGACAGGAAGCCTTAGGCGGGCTTTGCACGTTGCGACATCGCAAGCCGATGCTGCGATGTTGCAAGCGATAGTCCCCGCCCCTGTCGCAGGTACGATATCTTGTGATAGCTGGCGTAGCGAAAATTATCGCTACGCAGGCTTCACATGCACTCACCTGCCCTGCGACCGTCGCTCTGGCCGGCGACCCGCCTCCTTCCTAAGGGGGCGGGTCGTGTGGCGTCATAGCAACGTCACACGGCAGGCGGCCAATAGCGGCGGAGGGGCGGAGATGAGCAGGATGTAAACATCCCGCCCACCTCCTTCCTTCCGCATAGCCGACGGCGGCAGGCAGGTGATGTTCCTCGCTCCTGCGGCTTCATACACAGCGATGTGTGCTGCCGCAGGAACGAGGAACAACATCGTACCTGTCGCTGCAGCGTAATTATGAAAAAGTCGGAGCCTGCAACGATGATACGATAACGACGCTTTTGCGCTCTTAATCGTATCATCTAGGATTTACACACAACGTTGTCGAAAGTGACGCTGGGTGTGCGTCACTTTCGATTTGACCCCACCGACATCGCACGTGCGATGTTGCAACGTGCAAAGCCGCCTTAAGTCTAGTGTTAGGATTAGTGGCCAATGTATCATTTTTCATGTTAATATGGAAATTTGAAAAGAAAAAAAAAAATATTTAAAAAAACAACATAAAAACAATCCCTGACTTTTAAACAATTGGTAATTTTTTGACCTACCAGACATCAAACTGCTCCCCTCTTGTGCACTGGCAGAGTCTGACACTGCAGCAGCCATCACAGAAATAGTAGACTCGGCCCCAGGACGTTTATTTCTGGAGGAAAGCAGATACGTTTCTTTTTTTCATCTCATTCAACCACGTTAGGAAAATGTGTAGGTGGGAGACCGTTATAGTCCGTGTCGTTGTTGTTACTCTATGCTCTAGTATAATGGGAGAAACAGCGCACGAGAAGAAACCACATGTGCAAAACTCCCAAGTGCTGAAACTCCGAATATCACATTAACAATAGGAAAGTGATGGCTGCGATGGATGAATGAGCAGAAAAGGCTGCTGTAAAACGTATAAATGATGCTGTAATGCGCCGTAACACCAGCCTAGTCTATTATTTATGTAGAGTGTCCATCAAGTGCTGGTTTCTTATACAGTTAGGTCCAGAAATATTTGGACAGTGACACAAGTTTTGTTATTTTAGCTGTTTACAAAAACATGTTCAGAAATACAATTATATATATAATATGGGCTGAAAGTGCACACTCCCAGCTGCAATATGAGAGTTTTCACATCCAAATCGGAGAAAGGGTTTAGGAATCATAGCTTTGTAATGCATAGCCTCCTCTTTTTCAAGGGACCAAAAGTAATTGGACAAGGGACTCTAAGGGCTGCAATTAACTCTGAAGGCGTCTCCCTCGTTAACCTGTAATCAATGAAGTAGTTAAAAGGTCTGGGGTTGATTACAGGTGTGTGGTTTTGCATTTGGAAGCTGTTGCTGTGACCAGACAACATGCGGTCTAAGGAACTCTCAATTGAGGTGAAGCAGAACATCCTGAGGCTGAAAAAAAAGAAAAAATCCATCAGAGAGATAGCAGACATGCTTGGAGTAGCAAAATCAACAGTCGGTTACATTCTGAGAAAAAAAGAATTGACTGGTGAGCTTGGGAACTCAAAAAGGCCTGGGCGTCCACGGATGACAACAGTGGTGGATGATCGCCGCATACTTTCTTTGGTGAAGAAGAACCCGTTCACAACATCAACTGAAGTCCAGAACACTCTCAGTGAAGTAGGTGTATCTGTCTCTAAGTCAACAGTAAAGAGAAGACTCCATGAAAGTAAATACAAAGGGTTCACATCTAGATGCAAACCATTCATCAATTCCAAAAATAGACAGGCCAGAGTTAAATTTGCTGAAAAACACCTCATGAAGCCAGCTCAGTTCTGGAAAAGTATGGACAGATGAGACAAAGATCAACCTGTACCAGAATGATGGGAAGAAAAAAGTTTGGAGAAGAAAGTGAACGGCACATGATCCAAGGCACACCACATCCTCTGTAAAACATGGTGGAGGCAATGTGATGGCATGGGCATGCATGGCTTTCAATGGCACTGGGTCACTTGTGTTTATTGATGACATAACAGCAGACAAGAGTAGCCGGATGAATTCTGAAGTGTACCGGGATATACTTTCAGCCCAGATTCAGCCAAATGCCGCAAAGTTGATCGGACGGCGCTTCATAGTACAGATGGACAATGACCCCAAGCATACAGCCAAAGCTACCCAGGAGTTCATGAGTGCAAAAAAGTGGAACATTATGCAATGGCCAAGTCAATCACCAGATCTTAACCCAATTGAGCATGCATTTCACTTGCTCAAATCCAGACTTAAGACGGAAAGACCCACAAACAAGCAAGACCTGAAGGCTGCGGCTGTAAAGGCCTGGCAAAGCATTAAAGGGAACCAATCATCAGGATTTTCGTGTATAAGCTGCAGCCAGTGCAGTGCTGGCACTATCATGCACAGTGTGTACATACCATCAGGGGCAGCTCGGGTGTTTAGGCAGTGAAATACAACTTTATAAAGTTTGAAATTTCGTGCACTTTTTGATTGACGTGTGCACCTCTCTGTTAATGTCCGGGCGGGTTATGCAGGAGTTCCCCGCCCCCCCCCACCAGCCTGTTCCTCCCTCTCTCCTGAGGTCCGGGCGGGTTATGCAGGAGTTCCCCGCCCCCACTCCAGCCTGTTCCTCCCTCTCTCCTGATGTCCGGGCGGGTTATGCACGTGTTCCCCGCCCCCCCCGCGCTGCCTGTTCCTCCCTCCCTCCCTCTGGCTGTATGTAAATATCTAATCTTCAGAAACATGGCGCCGGAGTGGTCCTCTGCGCATAGCGCTTATCTCCGGCGCCATGTTTCTGAAGCCCGCATTACAGCTTGGTGTCTGCAGACTGCAGAACAGCTGATCGGAGGACGCGATCAGCTGTACCTATGATGACGTGCCGCCTCAGGACAACGGGCCAGGACAGCAGCCTGCCAGCGACATCGGGGGTCAGGTGAGGTAAGTTCACAATGGACTCACATGACCCCGTGACGGCAGTGCTGCGAGACCCGGTCACGGTAGTGATATCGCGTCCTCCGATCAGCTGTTCTGCAGTCTGCAGACACCAAGCTGTGTAATGCGGGCTTCAGAAACTCCGCCACTTCGGCGCCATGTTTCTGAAGATTAGATATTTACATACAGCCAGAGGGAGGGAGGGAGGAACAGGCAGCGCGGGGGGCGGGGAACACGTGCATAACCAGCCCGGACATCAGGAGAGAGGGAGGAACAGGCTGGTGGGGGGGGGCGGGGAACTCCTGCATAACCCGCCCGGACATTAACAGAGAGGTGCACACGTCAATCAAAAAGTGCACGAAATTTCAAACTTTATAAAGTTGGATTTCACTGCCTAAACACCCGAGCTGCCCCCTGATGGTATGTACACACTGTGCATGATAGTGCCAGCACTGCACTGGCTGCAGCTTATACACGAAAATCCTGATGATTGGTTCCCTTTAAGAAGGAGGAAACCCAGCGTTTGGTGATGTCCATGGG
Organism: Anomaloglossus baeobatrachus; assembly: GCF_048569485.1. Lineage (NCBI taxonomy): Eukaryota > Metazoa > Chordata > Amphibia > Anura > Aromobatidae > Anomaloglossus > Anomaloglossus baeobatrachus. The sequence goes on from NC_134359.1 coordinate 40,647,844, forward strand.
TTCCAGACTTAAGGCAGTGATTGCCTCCAAAGGATTCGCAACAAAATATTGAAAATAAAAATATTTTGTTTGGGTTTGGTTTATTTGTCCAATTACTTTTGACCTCCTAAAATGTGGAGTGTTTGTAAAGAAATGTGTACAATTCCTACAATTTCTATCAGATATTTTTGTTCAAACCTTCAAATTAAACGTTACAATCTGCACTTGAATTCTGTTGTAGAGGTTTCATTTCAAATCCAATGTGGTGGCATGCAGAGCCCAACTCGCGAAAATTGTGTCACTGTCCAAATATTTCTGGACCTAACTGTATGTACATTATACAAGGTATATTTTGCACTACTGTTTATAAGACACGTATGGGACACCCCCTTTATCACCTATTTCTAAATCCTGGTGCCCCCAATGCTTTGAGAATGGGGGGCTCAAAGTACTCAGCAGCAGTACTGAGCATGTGCGACCACTGACCATACGGGCGCCGGTCACACATGCTCACTGTGGCTCCATTCACACAGGGCACTTTGGGCCTTTTATTATAAGGTTTAGTGTTGATAGATAATAAATATTTGAGTCAATCCCTTTAAGGAAGATGATTCTAGTCCAGCATTAGTGGCTAAATTATTAATGGAAATCAAGGTCCTGTATAATGGACCTGTAGGAATTTTTGGATCTGTCTGAGTAATCAATCCCTTCATAATAAATCATGCAGTGCTGCAAAGAGACTCCGTGTGCCTCCATTGATGTATTCAGTGTGAACAGAAAGGTCCATAGTAGTGTATGGGCACCATATATAAGACCGTGTAATACACCCTGTATAAAGTGGCTTGAGCAATTGATTTAAGACTGACTATAAAGTGCGGAATGCTCTGAATAATGCAGGAGGTGTGATACTAGTCACTACTTACGGCTAGTATAGACGGAAGGGTAGTCAAACAAGCCAGGAAACGGGAGGACATGACACAACACAAGGAGTAAACATAAATGCACTTGTGAAGCCCCGCCGGTGTTGTGTCGGTGCATTACCTTCAGGGACTCCACGTTGATGGAATAGTCTGGTCACAGGTAGGGAACCTTCTTTTAGGATTTTCGTGACGCCACTCTCGGTATTGCGGTCAGGGTGACCGCCACTGCAGATTAAGGGGTGCCTGGGGCTGATGGTGGGTGCAGTCAGTTGTAGTGGCCTCCCGACAGTGAGGCAAGCCCCAGGGCCCTGTGTAAGTGTGTGGAACCACAAGGCGCAGAATGACTCAAACACAAGCAGAATGTCTTTCAGGGGTTTTGCTCACATTAGGTGGCAGAGTGAGTAACCCGGGCGTAGCTGGGATGAACCAGGCTGGAACCAGGTATCGTTCCGGCTGGCTGATTAGGGTGACTACCAACTCGCCTTCCTTAGCCCTTTGTGTTTTTTGTGGTGACCCCGACTTGAAGTCCCTACGGGGGTCACCCAGGGAAGTTGCTGCTGCCTATTCTCCCCTCGTTTCGGCCCATTTGCTTGTAGCCTGGACCAGGTCACTCCGGCTGCTTGCCTCCTGTGAGCTATGGGCCCTCTCTTTGCTATGTGGCTGCGGACTCTGTGGTGGTGTGGTGTGGGTCTGGAGTGCCCCCACCGGCAGGTTTGGCAGAAGAAAGGTGAATCTATCTCTGCACTGGGACCTGTTACCCTTGCGGGCCTGGTACCTCCCTGGTAGTCCCCTTACTCTGCCACCCCTTTGCTCTCTCTAGCCTTGGGTGGATTTCTGGTGGCACTACCAGGTGGCCGATCTCCCCCGTCGGTTGTCACTGCGCGTACACTGTCAGCTTGTAACAGCCTGCAGGGTCTGCTCCTCACGTCTGCTCTCCCTGAGCTGCACTTACTAACTGGCTCACTACTTCCTCCTCTCCTGTTCTTGCCTACGCAACCTAGCAACCAGGCTCTCTACCACACCCCCTGAGTGGACATGGAGGCTACGCCCCCTCCCTGGAATCTCTCAGGAGTCCCTTCAAAGGTTAATGTGTGAGACCTTTGCGCCTGTGTAGTCACACCTCGGTCAGCCTTCTGGATTACGTGTATTGTACTGCCCCCAGCATGGGTGCAGTACTCAGTGGTGCCTGACCAGGTCAGGGGCGCCACACAGTCAAGTCACAAGCCGAGGATCAGAATTTCAGGAGAGTACGTATAGATCCAGGGAGCAGACAGAGACGTGGTCAGGTAACGGTCCAAGGTCAGAAGCCAGGAGGTAATGACAAGAACAGGGAGCGGGTAGAAATAAGTCAAATAACTGTCCGGGGTCAAGAAACTTTGATCAGAACACAAGAACAAACATAAGCCAAGAGCACAACTGCAGAACCAGAGAGTACGACTGGCGAGGTTCTGGGAGAGCATGCTCAGTAATGAAACAGAGCAATTACCAGGAAGGTGGAACACCTGAGTAATCAGCACCTGTATGGAATCCTGCGCTGTCAAACAACCTGTCAGCTAGTGCTCAAAGAAACACAGCAGAGCATCTCCAAATGCAAGATGCTCTGCACAGAGGAATAATGTCATTGCTGGCTCCATAATTCAGGAAGGTGCGGCAGAGCATCACCTGTGTGCAAGATGCTCTGCACGGAGGAATCGTGACAGGAGGGTTTACAGAATATTAGCTTGCATGTGCCACATTCAACACTGTGATACGGCAGACCTGGTGATTATGACAGGCTGCATATATAATGTCACTAGACCCTTTGTGGCCATGACCTCTGAGGAAGCGCTAGATGTGAAGTGCGCATTGCTGAGGTTGTGCAGTGTGCTCCCGAAATCCATTTGCTTGTTACAATTTCAAAGGAGTTATACTATATAGACTATGTAAACAGAGCTAATGTATTGTAATTATAGTGCTGCCACCATATTACTGTAGGCCTCATCAAACGTCAGGATTTTGCATCAGTGTTTGTTTGCCAAAGCCAGGAGCGGAACCTACAGAAAAAAGCTATAGTCGAATATTGCCGCCTGTGCTGTATTTTGGAGACACTCCTGGTTTTCTCAAATCCCGATGTGTGAATGAGGCCTTACCTTGTTATGGGATAATTAGGGGAGCAGTTGGGGATGAGGGCAGGTGTGTGTGTGTGTGTGTGTGTGTGTGTGTGTGTGTATCTATATATATAATTGCCTTATTCTGTCTGTCTGTCTGTCTATCTGTCTATCTGTCTGTCATGCTCCGAAATTGTGTCCTTACGGTGACACAAAGCTGATTGGCCGCTGGGCTCGCCATGGCCCCGCCCCCCCACACGGATTGGCCTCTCGCCCCGGCTCTCTGCAGGCCCCGCCCCCTCACGCAATGCACGCTCGCTGTGGCCCAACTGACACGGAGCTCCGACTCCCAGGTGAGTACACACACACATCAGATCACACTCACTCTCACACTCACTCTCACACTCACTCTCACACATCACATCCACACACTCACAACATGCTGGGATATCGCTTGCTTCTACACCGGCTCCGTCAGGATCCCGGCAGCGCCAGACATAACCTTGCGATGCTGGGATCTTAACGGAGGCCGTGAAAGCTGGTAACCATTATACACATCGGGTAACTAAGGTCCCTTAGTTACCCGATGTGTATCATAGTTACCAGTGTACACCGGCTCACACTCACACACACATCACATCGCATCCACACATCAAGGTCCTGCAGCTGCAGAACATACATAACATAACAGCACACACACACACACACACACACACACACAAATCAGATCACACTCACTCACATACACACATCACATCGCATCCACATACTCACAACATCCTGGGATATCGCTTGCTTCTCGGCAGCGATACTGTGCTGTTGTGAGCTTCCAGGACCTGCCGGGAGGATCACATGGCCAGAAGCATGTGATATCCCCGGATGTTGTGAGTATCAGCGCGTATGTGCAATATCGTCAGTGTCTGTGTGTGTGAGTGTATGCGATCGGGTGTGTGTGAGTGTATGCGATCGGGTGTGTGTGTGAGTGTATGCGATCGGGTGTGTGTGAGTGTATGCGATCGGGGGTGTGTGTGAGTGTATGCGATCGGGTGTGTGTGTGAGTGTATGCGATCGGGTGTGTGTGTGAGTGGATGCGATCGGTTGTGTGTGTGAGTGTATGCGATCGGGTGTGTGTGTGAGTGTATGCGATCGGGTGTGTGTGTGAGTGTATGCGATCGGGTGTGTGTGAGTGTATGCGATCGGGTGTGTGTGTGAGTGTATGCGATCGGGTGTGTGTGTGAGTGGATGCGATCGGTTGTGTGTGTGAGTGGATGCGATCGGTTGTGTGTGTGAGTGGATGCGATCGGTTGTGTGGGTGAGTGGATGCGATCGGTTGTGTGGGTGAGTGGATGCGATCGGGTGTGGGTGAGTGTCGGCAGAGGAGCACGGCGTGCTGGAGGAGGCTGGGAGCAGAGAGGCTGATCTTGGGGAAGGCTGGGAGGGGGGGGCTGATGCTCAGGGAGGCTGGAAGGAGAGAGGCTGAGCAAACGTGCTCCATCCGCCATACTGCGCACTCCCCATCGTGCTGCATCCCCCATGCTGCGCACTCCCAAACGTGGTCCATCCGCCATGCTGCGCACTCCCAAACGTGGTCCATCCGCCATGCTGCGCACTCCCAAACGTGGTCCATCCGCCATGCTGCGCACTCCCAAACGTGGTCCATCCGCCATGCTGCGCACTCCCAAACGTGCTCCATCCGCCATACTGCGCATTCCCCATCGTGCACCATCCGGCATGCTGCGCACTCCTAAGCGGATGGAGCATGATGGGGGGTGCGCAGCATGGCGGATGGAGCACGTTTGGGAGTGCGCAGCATGGCGGATGGAGCACGTTTGGGAGTGCGCAGCATGACGGATGGAGCACGTTTGGGAGTGCGCAGCATGACGGATGGAGCATGTTTGGGAGTGCGCAGCATGCCGGATGGTGCACGATGGGGAGTGCGCAGTATGGCGGATGGAGCACGTTTGGGAGTGCGCAGTATGGCGGATGGAGCACGTTTCGGAGTGCGCAGCATGGCGGATGGAGCACGTTTGGGAGTGCGCAGCATGGCGGATGGACCACGTTTGGGAGCGCGCAGCATGGCGGATGGAGCACGTTTGGGAGTGCGCAGCATGGCGGATGGAGCACGTTTGGGAGTGCGCAGCATGGCGGATAGAGCACGTTTGGGAGTGCGCAGCATGGCGGATGGAGCACGTTTGGGAGTGCGCAGCATGCCGGATGGTGCACGATGGGGAGTGCGCAGTATGGCGGATGGAGCACGTTTGGGAGTGCGCAGCATGGCGGATGGAGCACGTTTGGGAGTGCGCAGCATGGCGGATGGACCACGTTTGGGAGTGCGCAGCATGGCGGATGGAGCACGTTTGGGAGTGCGCAGCATGGGGGATGCAACACGATGGGGGGTGCGCAGCATGGGGGATGGAGCACGATGGGAGGTGCACACCTCCCCCCAACACACACACACACACGCGCACTGCACAACACACACACACTAGGAATCACAAACAACGCCCTACACAGACACCCACACACACAGGCAACGCTGCACACACAAATATACGCACATACTGCACAACACACACATTGCTCAAAACATACCTCCCCCCAAAACACACCACACCCACACAAACCGCACAACACACACACACACACAACGCTACAGACACACAGCGCTCCACAAACAACGCAACACACGCAACACACATACAACACCGCTCTCACCCCCCGCGACACTCAGAACATGTACAGCGCCCTACACAAACACTTGGTAACTACACACAACAACATCTATATATATAACAAAAATCATACATGAACTACACAATACGTAAATTCTAGAATACCCGATGCGTAGAATCGGGCCACCTTCTAGTATATATATATATATATATATATATATATATATATATATATATATATATTACTGTCTTCTATTTTAGGCTCTTCAAAGTAGCCACCTTTTGCTTTGATTGCTGCTTTGCACACTCTTGGCATTCTCTTGATGAGCTTCAAGAGGTAGTCACCGGAAATGGTTTTCCAACAGTCTTGAATGAGTTCCCAGAAATGCTTAGCACTTGTTGGCCCTTTTGCCATCACTCTGCGGTCCATCTCACCCCAAACCATCTCGATTGGGTTCAGGTCTGGTGACTGTGGATGCCAGGTCATCTGGCGTAGCACCCCATCACTCTCCTTCTTAGTCAAATAGCCCTTACACAGCCTGGAGGTGTGTTTGGAGTCATTGCCCTGTTGAAAAATAAATGATGGTCCAACTAAACGCAAACCGGATGGAATAGCAACCCCACACCATCACACCTCCTCCTCCATGCTTCACGGTGGGAACCAGCCATGTAGAGTCCATCCGTTCACCTTTTCTACAAAGACACGGTGGTTGGATCCAAAGATCTCAAATTTGGACTCATCAGACCAAAGCACAGATTTCCACTGGTCTAATGTCCATTCCTTGTGTTCTTTAGCCCAAACAAGTCTCTTCTGCTTGTTGCCTGTCCATAGCAGTGGTTTCCTAGCAGCTATTTTATCACGAAGGCCTGCCGCACAAAGTCTCCTCTTAACAGTTGTTCTAGAGATGTGTCTGCTGCTAGAACTCTGTGTGGCATTGACCTGGTCTCTAATCTGGTCTCTAACCTGGTCTCTTATCTGAGCTGCTGTTAACCTGCGATTTCTGAGGTGGGGACTCGGATAAACTTATCCTCCGCAGCAGAGGTGACTCTTGGTCTTCCTTTCCTGGGGTGGTCCTCATAAATGAGGATGCCCTCTAATTTCTGAGCGTCCCAGCCACAGGACAAATAGTTAACGTATTGTCAAGCGTTTTTTTTTTGGTTTTTTTGTTTGTTTTTTTTTCCTACAAAAAAGTGATTGTTCAAAACAGACCAAACCTTTTAAATGTTTAGTTCCAATTTACACAGCTTTTATCCTATCCAGAGGGTAGGGTATTTAGAGATCTCAACTCATCTTGAGAACTAGGGTCTTGATTTATTTCAATGTAACAGAGGGTTTGAAAAATGCTTATGGCCACTCCGGGCGCTGCACTCGACTACCTCGATCAGTCATTTAGACTTTGCGCATGCGCACTGCTACTTTACACAATCACCACTTCGCTCAGACAGGAAACTTGGGACCCCCTGCTTTCTTGATTGATGGGGGATTCTACAGTATAGACCCCTTGCAATCGCATGATTATAACTAAGCCTGTTGTCATTTTGGTCCAGCCCCTGGTTTGTTGGGCAACTGAATGGTCAGATCCATAGTGCGCGGCATTGTGGTCACTTATGTGTAGGAACTCGTGCAACACTCAACGTCAGATCTGTACAGTACATTCTCTGCTTTTAGTATGGTAAATCATGCTCAATCACACAGATGAAAAGAACTTATTTTATTTTTTTTCTGCTTTGAATTATTTCTTTGCTCTGGTTTGCCTGTAAATTCCAAGTTTTGTTGTACAGTAGACGCTGCCTTATGTAACACGACCTATGCGGATCGTCACCTGCAGCCAGAGAGGAGATCCGAGCCGGTAGACGGAGCCGACCTAGTTCTGTCATTTTGGTGTTGCCTCTATTTATAACGCTTCATTATGTAAATGGAGAAGATCTGACATAATTAAAGGTCATTTTCTAATAAAGAAAATTACTACTTGTCACAAACCACCGGGGGGGTCACTCAGAAATCCCCCGCGCTGGCTACCAGTACGTCACAATTGGGGGGTAACAAGTGGGTGTCACCCCTCCTTTATACCTCCCGACCGACAGACAGAGCACGTGACGCGCTCTCTAGCGCCCCTCTTATAGTCAGGCCAATTATGGAATTGCCCGACCATAAGCAAGGAGGCCGCTATACTACTTATGCCGATTATTGAAGGGTCCCCGGTGAGAGTAGGGTATATATTCCCCCGACCTCCGCGGGCGGAATATATAAAACCTCCCCGAATCTCACTGGCCTCCCCACAATAATCCTTGGCACAACTCGCTGCCACCAACCGCTTCACGGTAACTATTAGCCGAACACACAGACGTGGGATTCAAGATCGAGATAACAGAACAGCCCAAGATTAATTATATAATTTAATCAGCCTAAAGCACACTAGAAACTACAATATATACAATAGGGAATCTACAGAATATACATATGTCAGAGTACAGTTACAGATAAAGCATGGTTTACAAACAGGTATGCAATTCAATCAGTTACCTTGTGCGTCTGGCCACAGGGGGGCGCTGTAGACCAGGTTTCTAGGAACTCCCACAGATGTTTCCTGCACGTGACCCCCAGCGAAAGAACCCTGGAAAATGGCCGAAGTAGGGTTATCAACCTGGGCAAATCCAGGTCCCCTCCTACCTTCGTGACCTCAGAGGGAGCACTGCTCCACCCCTGGCTGGAGTTATGGACAAAATCCACAACATGGAATATGGCCATAACTTGGCCTGGGAGCGTCGTAGGCGGACGCCAATGCTCTCATTGTGACAGTTATGAATTTAGCTACAGAATGAGAGGACTCATGACTTGTCTACTAGTTCCCCATTGGCTGATATCACGCCTGGGGTATTTCCCAAGCTCCCGCTCCCATAAAAAGGGTGTGCCAGCATCGTCCGCATGCGGAGACACCATTTTTATGGTTGCCATATTTATCGGAAATATGGCTTGCGAGATATGAACCATTTTTTACTGGAGTCGTTCTGTCTGGATACTTCCAAGCTTGCTAATTAGATAGCAGCTCCTACCACAGGGTCACGGCAGGGAGTCCTCCTGTGTCCATTGTTCCCACATCATCTCATCTCCATATCACAGGAGATGGCCATGGAGGTGTAACACCTTCACAGATGCTGGACATTGAGAACAAGAAGGGAGGGGGGCACTGCCAGGGAGTGATGAGCGATTATGACTGGAAGTCATAATTCATCTTCATATCCCGGGATTTGCCTCACACTACTATTATGGGACAGATATGGAAAACTCTAGTTGTATAGGGAATGTGTCAGAAAACGACCTGCTGGTATTGTTTGTGGAAATAAAAAAAAAATAAAAAAGACATTGTGTGTGTATATATATATATATATATATATATATATATATATATATATATATATATATATATATATATATATATATATATATATATATATATATATATATATAATATATGTATGTCGCGGGCGGAGAGGAGGGTGTCAGCACACTACGCTCACCCCTTCTGCTCGGGTCCGGCGACTGCTGCTCAGTGGTGGCTCGAGCGGTGGGCCGGATCCCGGGGGTTTCTCGAGCGGCACTCCTCGCCCGTGAGTGAAAGGGGGGTTGTTGGGTGTGGGGATGATTATTGTCCGTGACGCCACCCACAGTTGTGGTGATTTCACCACCGCTGCTCTATACGGGGCTCCCGGGGATGGTGATGCGGAGCAGCCAGGTGTTGTGTTGCCCCTCCGTGGGTAGGGGTTGGTGATCCCGGGGCCCGGTGATGGCTTGGGAGGTGCAGGGCCCGGTGGGCGCAGGGACGCGGGGGCAGCGCTGTGCCTTGTGGCACTGTGGTACTCACTCAGCCTGAGACGTGGACACAGTTTGTACGGTAAACCAAACGGCTGGTAAAACGGTCCCACGGACGGCTGCACTTGCTCTCCCGGTAGGTGACGGTGATGTCCCTCTTCCTTGCACCTTGGTGTACTTGTTGGTTGCGATGGGTCCCCACCGGTAACCCGCTCCCCGGCTTCAAGCTGGACCGGGGGAGCTCTACTCTTTGCCCGCAGGCGCTGGCCCTAAGAAACTGGTGCCTTGGCGGTGGCGGTGTCTCTTCTATACTGGCTGGGCTGTTGCCTTCAATCGGGACTTGGTTGTTGGGGGATCTACGTCCCCTTCACTGACGGATTTGGCAAATTTGGCGACTCCTAGCCTTGCCGGGGTCCGAGAGGCCCCTGCCCTGGTGCTGACTGTCCTTCGGAACACTGCTCCAGACCGCCGGGCACACAGCCAACGGGGTCCTTCCAGGAACTTCCAAACGGTCCCCCTCCAGACAGTCACCGCCGTCGCTGACCTTGCTGACCTGGTCCTACACACAGCTGGACCCTTCAGGCTTTCTTTCTTTACTGTCACCTCACTTGCTTTCCTCCTTTACCACTTTTCTTCCTTCACTTTCACTTAGCTGTTTACTCTAGCCCTGTCTGGCTACTCCTCCACTCCTTCCACTTCCTCCTCCTAAACTCAACTCCCCGGTTTCTCCCGCCTCCAGAACTGTGAACTCCTCGGTGGGCGGAGCCAACCGCCTGGCCCACCCCCTGGTGTGAATCATCAGTCTCTGGAGGAAGGCAACAAGGATTTTTGGTTAGCTTAGATGTGCCTACCTGGGATGTAGGGTGTGGTGGTGTGTGACCTGTGTCCCCTGGCTTGCCCAGGGCGACATATATATATATATATATATATATATATATATATATATATATATATATATATATATATATATTTAAAAAAAAATATTATTTAAATCACTGTATATTTTTGGGGGAAAAAAATTGTACAAAAATCCCCAAAAAAGAACATTCGGCCTAATATTGAACCCCTACATCCTGTTCTTTTATATAGATGTTAGCAGCAATTGGTGGCCTCAAGCACTGTTTATGTAAAAGTATTTTCTGAGCATGCTCAAATATGGGGCAAAGGTCTACTATGTACAGGAGGAGGAGGTGAGCTGTGACATTTCCTATTATGCATTGTGGATCCTGTGTTATCTAGTGAATATAGAGGTGTTATCAGTCATTGTACAGGAGGCGGAAGAGGTTTGCTGTGACATCCCCTATTGTGCATGGTGGATCCTGTGTTATCAGTCATTGTACAGGAGGGGGAGGAGGTGAGCTGTGACCAACTATTATAGATTCTGGATCCTGTGTTATTTACTATTTATAAAGGTGTTATCAGTCATTATACAGGAGGAGTTGAGATGTGACATCATCTATTGTGAATGGTGGTGGATCCTATGTTATCTAATGTATATAGAGCTGCTTTCAGTCATTGTACAGGAGGAGGAGGTGACCTGTGATATCACCTATTGTGAATGGTGGATCCCGTGTTATCAGTCATTGTACAGGAGGAAGAGGTGAGTCGTGATATCATGTAATGCAAAATCTACCATTCACAATATCTACTCTGACAGATAACACTTTTTATATATTGTAGATAAGAGGGAGAAGGGGAGCTGTGACATCACCTAATGTGAATCCTGTTGTATCAACTATATTTAGTGTTCTCTCTTATTGCAATCCTGTCTGTAATGATATTGAGACTGCTGAAAAGTGTTCTTGAAAGAATAAGAGTGAGTCTAGTACAAGACTGAGTGTCCAGGATGACCATTGTATGAGATTTCAGTTATTTATCCTGATATAGGCATATATACGCCATACTCCGTTCATATGGAAATTTGAAAGAACATCATATAAAAAATACTGATACATTTTAACATGAAAACCATTAAACAGTAGGTAATCTTCTAATGACACTTCTCTATACTTGTTAAAGTGGGCAAATCTGATTTCATCATAACTAGCAAACCATGTAATGAGTATGGGCACTAACGGACACAACCAGAAAAGGGCCCCTGTGTAAGAACAATAAATGGGCCCTTTGCAGTCCAAGAGCTCATCATAATGTACAATACTGCCTGCTTTGGAGGTGGTCTTACCCCTTGGGACCCTATGCAGCTGCACAGGTTGCACCAATGATGTGTCTGCCCCTAAGTATGGGGGCTTTCACTGGCCATTAATGATGAGAATCCTTGTCTTCTCCTGGAAGATAAGTCGGTGCCTTAGGTGAACTGTTCATGCATGAGTCAAGAGACATAGGTGTTGACTGAATTATCCACCAGTTATCTGTGGGCACCAGATATCGCCCATGTCAGACTTTTGTCAATTGGAACAACCAGAATATATTCTGAGGTCCATCCTCCATCGGTACAGAACTTATAAACATCCACTTTTGCCAGATAAACTTTGTTGCTATCCTTGTAGCCATCAGGGAGCTACAAGGTTCTGCATCCTCACCAGGATGCAGGGCCTACCCCCTAGGGCCACAGAAGACCAGTGCCGGCAACACCAAACACTCCACAAAATCACAGTTTTCCCCAACATTCCCCCATAGAATGGTACAGGGCTAGGGTCGGGCCAATGGATGGCCGCCTAGAGGTGGAGCCAGTCCAGTCCACTAGTTGACCAGGTGGGAGGGGCAGACTGTGGACAGTCAGAAAGAGAGAAGACAGTCGGTGTGAGAGAGTGAAGATGGAGGCGAAGAGATGGACTGACTTGGAGTGAGCAGTAACCTGGTGCCCAGGAGGGTAGTTGCCGGAGGAGTACTACCGGAACTACGCACCAATGGGGTACAGGACCCTTGGACAGGCAGAAGCTCCAGGCAGGCCTGATAATGCCTGCACAGCAAGGGGAACATCACGGACCTCGCTGACCCTAAAACTCCAGAGACTCAGTAGCAAAGGGAGAACCGGGGACTGGACCAGAGACTCCATCCCCACAGGGTTAATGTTACCATCATATGGACAGCAGTGGAAGACCACTGGATGGGGACCCCCAGTTGCTCTATGACATGGGGACCCACCAACCAGAGACAGGTGCAGGGGAAGAAGGTACCAGATTACTGCACTGGCACTGGGACAAAGGGAACCTGAAGGTGAAAGCAGCCGGCCTCGGGTAACCAATTATCACCAACCAGCAGTGAGTAAAAGACCAGTTGCACTGAACTCTTGTGTGGCCTACCTTCTTCCAACACCCGTCACATCACCTATCCTCTGGGGCCTGGCCCTGCTTGTGGAGGGCCTATCATCCAGGCTGCAATTAACACCAGCCCCAGTAGTGGACATTGTGCAGCGGCAGCTCCATCCACATAGCCGCAACACCGCAAGTGGCGTCACGTGTGAACACTATCCTAATCCCCGGTAAATATCCCCTTTACAAAAAGCACCCAGGGCACGGAACCGGGTAACGACCACCAAAGTGACATTCCCCAGATATACACCACCCGGGACCAAGTACCCCATATTCCTGGGTGACACATTTGCACATGTAGAATGTATCATCAGTGGGATTTAATGGATTATATGTGATGCGATTTATAAGAAATCAAACCTATAAGCAAACAATTGGCCCCAAAGTCGGCTACAGGGCCCAATATTGTTTCAGAGCCGGTATCCCTCTAATATTCTGGTGGGTCAACCCAACCATTCATGTACTCAATGGATAATTTGCCAGTATTTATAGTCCAACGTTCTTGATTGTGCCACAACATTCCTAGGAAATGATCTACAAAAAAGGGGCCGAATTTATACAAATCCCACCGTAAAATTAGGACTTCTTGTATATTCTAAGGGTGGTCCCAGAAGTACAGTTTAAGATTGTATTATTTATGGCATTGAAATGTTAGTAAGAACATGTATGTATGGAGGGCATCTGAAATGGACTGGCGCAAAAAGATGGAGAGAGTGCCAGAAAGAAATATCCCACAGTCCGGACCTCCTTGCCCCATTAGTTCTCATGGTAGTCACATAGACATGATGAATATTATTTAGCCTTTTCTGACCGACTGGTGAACAATCCACATGACAGCCACCGTCAGAGATATTTTGCAGTGTACGATGGTGTTTTATGAGTCAGACATGGAGTACTGTAATTGCTTTTACTGTGTGAATTAATTCTATAATTGCTGTTAATGCTTCTGAGCTTTGCCAGCCTTGTCTGTTTTAGCGGAGGGTTTTTCTTGTTGATTTTCCAGTTTTACGAGCTTCTCTGAATGCTTTCTAGCTGGATTCTCGTTGTGGGGTTGTATGGTGTTTGCTTTCAGGGCAGACTTTTCTACTCGTTCATGGTGTATACAGAATTCTGAAAATATTACAACTTTACACAGGCAGGTTCCTCACGTAAAACGTATGGGAAAAAGCCTAGAGCAAACAATGACTGATACGTAGGCCAGCGATCTGTGCGCTATCGGAGCATATCCTTATTTACATAGCTCTCTCGTTGGAGGTGCTTATCACCTACACTCTTTCATTCAGACTTGCTTTATCCTCTGTAGGCAGATTACTGATCACATCTGAGCCCCCATTCCTAAAACCATCACAAGCTTTTATCATAAACCCCAAAAAACAGGATTCAGACATTCCCCCAGTGGAGCCATAGACTTCAATTCAACACATGGAGTCTAAAATTTATACTTTTGTGTAGCGTAGACCTCATGGCCACCACCAAATTAGGTCTGTAGCTACATATTTTGGACTCCATTTGCCCTAATTGAAGTCCACGGCTTTGTCCAGGGGCAGACATATCATTGGAGCAGCCTCACAGTGGCCCAAAAGGTTTGGGGCCCCATTTCTATCCCCAAAGCATGTGGAATTGGACATTTTGATGAGCTCTTGGGCTGCAAAAGGCCCATATAGTATTCTTGCACAGGGGCCCTTTTCTTTTTGTGTCCACCAGTGGCTTTGTTGAGGGCACATCTGAATCCTGTTTTCCACGGGTTTAAAAAGATAGCGTTAGGATTGAGGTCTGAAGCCAGTCTTAATCATTTTTGATGCTTCTAAAATACTACTTGTACTACATGACCTAATCATTGTCAACTTTGACTATTGTAGCATCTGTGTCACGGGGTCCTACTCCGATATCACACAATCAACAGAGCAGGAGTTGAGTGAACAATCCAAAGAACATTTATTCCAAGCAAATCAAGAAGTCCATAAAATAATCCACCACACAGAGGGTAAAATCATCCAGTAATGAGATAAATGTCCCAGGGATGAGTCACAATGCTCCAGCAGTCCTTTTTCCAGGCAAATCGGGGTTTCCTAACGGTTCTCAGGGGTGCAGCCTGTAGCTGCAGCTTCTCCCCCAGAGGATGAATCTTCCTGATTGTCTCTTGTCCTTATCAGGCTGACTGAATAATCCCCAAGGTAAACAGAGAGGTTGGGTGGATTCCATGCCCCCATCCCTCAGACCTAGGGACAGAAGCACTGCAGGGGGTGATTAACCTACAGACAGGACAATATACACACAAGGCAACAATCCCAACATCTGAACATACTACAACCCACCATATCCTACCATCACAATCTGGATGGACTTCCAATGAATAGACAGTTCTTGTGTCTACTGTACAATATATAATAGTTCTCAACCAATACAATTCTTTACCCAATTCCTGAGTATGGGCTACCTACTAACAAAGGGCTACCTGAAAACCATGTCAAACTTTCTTAGGGGCCTTTCGTACTGCATTCTGATCTCCCCATCCAGTGGTCCCGTCTACTGTCTGGGTGTCCATCTCCATTAAGTGTATACTTCTGAAAATGGTACACGACAAAGCACATGGTGACTCCGTCTGCACCATTATAGTGAATGGCCCCGTTGGTGTATATATCTGAAACACGTTTTGCGGGGGTTTCGGGTGGAAGCCTCGACGGAACCACTGAACGGAGATCAGAACGCTGTGTGAAAGGCCCCTTATCCATCTTGTCAAAGTCCCCATTCACATCATGCTGTTTGCAATCTTTTAGAAGAGGTAATGTAAGAGATCCTGGAATGTGAGTGTGCCAAGTGCACCTCTGAGAACATTTTCATAACACTCCCACTTCTTAAAAGCCCCCCCCTTTCCACAACCCAATTTGATGCCCACCATATTTGCATTGGTCCAATGCAGATCCATCTCGTGACGGATACTATAAGTTTTTTCGGCTTTGGCATTTTAGGGTCTTTTTTAAGAGAGGTGGCAATGTTTAAAGCTCCCGAATAACAGGCTAGAAGCGACCAGAAAGGTCAAGTAGTCAGGAGGCCAAAAGTGTGTCCTTTTGGGCTCTTCAAGTTCATTTTATTGCGCCCAAAAAAAGAAATGGGATCTACTAGACTGCATTTTTCCATATACATAATTGTATACAGTATACTGTTTTTGTTTATTTTTTACATAGACCGTAATGGGTTACAGCTTCCACAATCAGATGAATGTATATGTAATGATCTTTCATGAAGTTTGCATTCACTGGATTCATCATAATGGTCAATGGGTGGTGGACGCCTGTCATGGGTGCCATCCATAGCATGCAACTTTTAATTTTCCAGTAAGCACTTCCATACCACTCGGTTTGATTACTGGGGACCTCCTCTTTGGATAAACTGTTGTGTGACACACGTGGCCTAACTGCAGCCTTTATAGGAGGTTTGAGGAATTTAGCTACTTGTCTGTCTCTGAACTAAATTGGCACCAAAATAAGTTGAGAGATGGGACAAGCCGGTTTGGCATTCCTCTGTCGGCTTTTCGCAGCGTTTTACTAACATTGACGGAAATAGACTTTGTAGCATTTTTTCTGTAAAGAACATCTTGTACTTTTGAGTTTTGCCATTTTTGTGTAAATATCTTAACAGTATTCAATGGGACCTGGGCCATCAGCACCTGCAGGTAAGCTTAAGGAGCCTAGCCATAAAGGGGTTTGCAAGCCTACGGTACTCTGGGCAATAAACAACTGTTTGTTAAACCAAGAGGCCACCCAAGGGTCCATGTATTTCCGTAGCCAGTGCTTAGAAAACCTTTTGTAGTTGGGAAATTGAAAGATCCTTAGCATTCCTCCAAACTTCTGCTCATAATCTTTTAGCTCGGAGAACTCAATGATGACTTCACTTCTCCCAACACTACCAAAAATAAATGCAGAACTCTCACCGAGAAATGTCCACTCTTTCCACTCATTACTACCACATACTTGGCATTTTACAAAACCTGTCTAATTTAAATCTCCTATTTTTAGGCAACGAGCAGAGCAAAGAATTATTCAAAATGGCTGTCCCTTTAGGCAACCTTCTTAAAGAGAACCTGAGAGCTGATACATACCACTTGATCTTTGGGCAGCACATCTGTGGGATCACAGCCAGGTATGTTTGACTCTGAACTGCTGGAACGTATCAGAGAAAAACCTACTTTACTATCCGTCCAGGGACCAAGCAGCGCAGCAGACTAGTCAGACAGGGGGTTCTCTAGCTTCTCCCTGCCTGCCACCCTCAACTGACAGGTTCTGGACTATACATGCACATAGGCTGAGACCGGTCAATCCAGAACAGTGGGCAACGAGAATCTGCCATCGACCCACCCGTCCGACTAGTCTTTTGCACAACTCTGTTCCCGGCCGACTATTAAAATAGGGTTTTTTCTCTGAAACATCGCAACATTTTAAAGTCAAAGATACCTGGCTGAAATCGTACAGCTAGAGCCTGATACATGCTGTTTTTTAGACTGGGCAATATGTATTAGCTGTCAGGTTCGCTTTAAAAGAGAGTAGTGCCTTGACAATTAGCTAATCCCAAAATGTCCCCCAGCTTTGTGTCGAACAAATAAGCTGCAATCTCTTCTTGTAGAGCACAAAGTTGCACTTGGCCAAGCCTAATATTCCATGGTATGGGGGAGCTGGTGGAAATATCTGTCGGCTTATTGGATAGCTTTCAATCCATTGACCTCCATGTATGAGGGACCGATGAACCCAAAGTTATCCGCAATCCACAGAAGTGGATTACGTGGTCAGGTCTGCCAGAGAGCTTAACTATTTCTGGCAATCCCTATTTTCAAGAGCAGTGGTCGGACCATCGCTGATCAGAAATTTTTCACATATCTTCAAGATAAGTGATAATCTTCAGTGATGGGAATAACCCTCTAATGCAGGGGTCGGGAACCTTTTTGGCTGAGAGAGCAATGAACACCAGATATTTTAAAATGTAATTCCGTGAGAGCCATACTCACCAGAGGGGAGCGGCGGTGGTGGAGCGTGCTCAGAAGATCCCAGGAGACAGGGAAGGCCATGCTGCGGGCACGGAGGAGGGGGTGTTGCGGCTTAAAAGGGTTAGGGTGCAGAGGATCGGCGATACTGCGGGCTCATGGGGTGTTGCGGCAGCGAGGACTATTGATCTGCCAGCGGGCTGCTTTGAGTCTCCCACAGTTGACGAGATCAACTTTAAGAAAATGGCAGCGGCGCGTACACAGATTAATGCAATGGCCTTCAAGAAAATGGCTGCGAAGTCCTATCTGCGCACGCGCCGCCTCCACGTCCATTTTGTTGAAGTCAATTTCGTGAAGTGCGGGAGTTTCAAAGCAGCCTACAGACCAATGGTGCCCGCTGCTGCGACACCCCACGATCCCGCAGCATCGCTAACCGTGCGCCACCACTGCCTCTCCGGTAAGCCATATGTGGTTTGCAAGACGCACCCCCATTTTTTCCCCTAGTTTTGGGGGAAAAAAGTGCGTCTTACAAACCAATAAATACAGTATTTTTTTTTTTAGTAAAGATTTGTCTGCGAGCCAGATGCAGCCATCAAAAGAGCCACATCTGGCTCACGAGCCAAACGTTCCCGACCCCTGCTCTAATGCAATTAACTTATGACAATACTTCTGTCTTAGTTGTTCTATCTTACAAATAATTTGTGTTTTTTTTGGGTAGAAGCTTTCAAAAATCGATCAATTTTCTGCAAATAAAATGTTCTGGACAACATTAGAATCCGTAAAAAATAATTGTGAGTGTCCATGTCAGACAACGTAGATAACATTTACATAATAACAGAAGTCCTCTCTGTGCTGCAATAGTGCGCAGTCCCCGGCACATGAAAGCTGGAGAATTCACATGAAAACTGTGGCTTCAGAAACAATGAAGCGAAACGTAACCCACCATTTATCTAAAAGAAACATTGTAAAACAGCGTTGGAAGAATGACACATCAGAGCAGAGAACAGAGGCCTAATTCTTCACCAGTCCTGAAACGGATCATTTAGTTACCCAATTCCCAGTCGTTTCTTTATCTAGAGCCTTTAATCCTGCATGTGATGTGCTTGACATGGGTTTATGTACACCACTAAGTAGATGTAGATCTAATTTATTTTTTTATTATTAAATTTAATGTTTCTTTTATCTTTTACATGTATTCTTTTTTTTAATTTTTTTTATTTTACTATTATCCTCTATTTAGACATTCTCAACTTTTTTGTTTATTTTTACACTTTTCAATATACACCTTTCTTAATTTTGCATTTTTACACCTCACTAGATCAACAACCCATAATTACATGTGCTAAACATTACTTTCTCCTGTGCACACATTTCTCCCCATCCCAATAGGGTGTTTCCACATCCAACATTTTTGTAGAAGAACATGACATTTTTCATGGTGTTTCTTGTTTGTTTTTGTCTCTTTGGAAGTCTTTTATGAAATAAGAGGAAAATTTTACTATTGCTTTTTCACAGTAAGGCTAGGTTCACATTTCCGTTAAAATGTATCAGTCACAATCCGCGGCTCTGGTAAACAACGCAATCCATTTAGCGGATTCCGTTGTGTCCCATAGACTTGTATTAGTGGTGGATTGCGACTGATGACCTTGCGTTGCATCCGCTGCGCCGCGGTCGGTTGTTTTTTGACTGACCACTGGGCGGGAGCAACGCAGAATGTAACGTTTTTTGGGCCATTAAAATTAACGCACCGCGCAGGACTCCGTCGCCATCCGTCACGCTTGTAATGTATGTCTATGGTGCTGGATTCCGTCGTAATCCGTCTTACGACGGAATCCAGCGCTGGATTCCGTCATGCTCTACTGAGCACGCCCAGCATGTTTGGCACGCCCACTGGGCTGTCCCAAACACAAACGGATCATGACTGATCCGTCATAAAACGGACGCACAGCGGATGTAACGGACGCAATGGATCAGTTTTTTCACAGGATTCCTGTGAAAGGAATCCCGTGAAAAACACATCCGTTGCATCAGTTGACATCTAAAAAACGACTGATCCGTCCCTGACGGATTTAAAACAACGGAAATGTGAACCTAGCCTTAGACAGCGTAAACTTAGACCAGGTGGTCCAAAATTGTTACAGTGGTGCATCTTGCACCTTTGACTTGCTTCCCGCCACCTTTTGGCCTCAAGGTCGGTTGCACACATCTGTGTTTTTATGGTCTGAGAAAAGACCCCAATGTAGAAATCGGCTGCAGGTCTTCTGACCAAAACCCATCAGTGTTATATATGCCTATGCATATACCCGTAGACCGAAAATATATCATGGGCCGCAATCTGACTGCAGAACATGGTCATGTAAAACAGCCGAACTTTTGATCAAAAATTTGAGCTCAAATCTTTGAACTCAAATCAAAGCTCAAAAATTTGGTGCATGGTGTCACTCCTTTTAGTTGATGCAACATTATGCTTAGGAAATGCACCTGTCTCTCTTACTAGAGACTTGTGACAGGATCTGTGCCGATTTTCCATCTGAAACTCCTCCTTAACCGTATTCCCTTTTATTTGGTGCCGAAAGGGTTAATGTCAGTTTTGATTTCTAGCAGCTTCTGACTTTTGGCCACAGGTGTTTCCTGTTGGAGACCACTTCCTTCCTCTATATATGGTCACATCTCCCAGTAGAGGGCGCCGGTTATTCTGAATCCATTCTGTAGCTAGGCCTCAAGGTGGAAGGAGCTGTTGAGCCCTTGTTGCTTTGAAGTGGTGTAGGCTGCAGTCCTGGTGTCTGACAGCCGTGAAGTTTGGCTCTATCCTTTTGTTGTTTCCCCCTGTCTGTCATACCTTCCCTTCATGCTGTATTAGTGCAGCGGTGGGACTAGTGATCTTTACCTGCCAGCTCACTAGCCAGGGTAACTACAGGGTCTTTCAGGGCTTCAGGTATCCTGCAGGGTGACGGGAGTGGAATCTGTTTAGGAACCGGCTAGGAGTCCAGGGTACAGCTGCAGGTGAGTACAGGAGGTGTCTCATTTTCCTCCTCACTAGCATCAGGGTCCACCGTTGTCAGTGTCCCCGGTGTATTCCTTGTTTGTTGTGGTGAAACCCCTGTTTGTTGTGTGTCTTGCCCCACACCGGACCTACCTCAAGTGATTGTGTGACAGCACCATGTTTTGGCACATTCTGGACAAGGTCAAGACACAAACATATCAGTAAATGTTTCTCAATGTTTTGGGGTTTTTTTCGGTTAGTGGCATTTAACATACTCTAAGGGGTACTTTGCACGTTGCGACATCGCTACTGCGATATAGTCAGGGTCAAATCGAAAGTGACGCACATCCGGCGTCGGTAACGATGTCGCAACGTGTAAAAGCCTAGGAGAGAAGATGAACGAGCTTGAAACATTCAAAAATTGGTGATCTGTGTAGCGTCGGTCATTTTCATAATGTCGCACCAATAGGACATAGAATGTTGTTCCTCGCTCCTGCGGTAGCACACATCGCTGTGTGTGAAGCCGCAGGAGCGAGGAACATCTCCTTACCAGCGTCCCGATAAACGATCGAAAAAGCGTCGTAAATCGGTGATCTGTGTAGCGTTGGTCATTTTCATAATGTCGCACCAATAGGAGATACAATGTTGTTCCTCGCTCCTGCGGCAACACACATCGCTGTGTATGAAGCTGCAGGAGCGAGGAACTTCTCCTTACCTGCATCCACCGGCTATGCGGAAGAAAGGAGGTGGGCGGGATGTTTACGTCCCGCTCATCTCCGCCCCTAAGCTTCTATTGGCCGCCTGTCGTGTGACGTCACTGTGACACCGCACGACCCGCCCTCTTAGGTAGGAGGCTGGTCGCCGGCCAGAGCGATGTCGCAGGGCAGGTAAATGCGTGTGAAGCTGCCGTAGTGATAATGTTCGCTACGGCAGCCATCACAAGATATCGCATGTGCGATGGGGGCGGGGACTATGGCGCTCGGCATCGCTAGCATCGGCTAGTGATGTCACAGCGTGCAAAGTACCCCTAAGTATGGAGATTTTTATCTGCTGTTTTTCCTATAGGTTTCTTGTTAAGACTTAAAAAAAAAATCCTGAGACAAGTGTAGTAAATTGAAATAAAAAAAGCAATGAAAAACATATGAAATTCATGGCATTTTTACAGACCAAACAAGCAAATGCAAAAAACAGGTGGTGTGAAGTTAGCAGTATATTGAAAGAATTTGCCATAAAATGTTTGATAGATGCAGGTCCAAACTCTGGAAACTGCAACTATCCTTATATTTGCAATGCCTGGACTGGGAGAGGTGGCCGCACACGTGTGTGGTTTCCTCCATTTATTTCTTCTGCAAAAAAAATGAAATAACTTTTTTAAATTAGGTATTTTGAAAAAAAAACCTGTTGCAGACCCCTGAGAAATTTCCCATTACTGACATTGCCTTGACGTCCATGGTAAAGTCACATGATACGACCACAGCAGCCAATCACTACTCAACGGGAAACTTTTGTGAGCAGTAATTGGCTGCCGTTTTCACGTTTATACACAACATTGAATCACAACATCTGTGACGTCTGACAGTGCAGGATTGGTACAGAATTTCTGAGCCAAGTACTGTGCTAAGTATAAATGAGTACACCCCAACAGATTTGTCAGAAAAGCTTCCTTTTAGAATCAACATTTTCTATTGGATATGTGAAGATCTGAGGTTGTGGGTTGTATTAATCACTTAGGCGGGCTTTGCACGTTGCGACATCGCAAGCCGATGCTGCGATGTCGCACGCGATAGTCCCCGCCACCGTCGCAGGTACGATATCGTGTGATAGCTGGCGTAGCGAAAATTATTGCTACGGCAGCTTCACATGCACTCACCTGCCCTGCGACCGTCGCTCTGGCCGGCGACCCGCCTCCTTCCTAAGGGGGCGGGTTGTGCGGCGTCATAGCGACGTCACACGGCAGGCGGCCAATAGCAGCGGAGGGGCGGAGATGAGCAGGATGTAAACATCCCACCCACCTCCTTCCTTCCGCATAGCCGCCGGCGGCAGATAGGAGATGTTCCTTGCTCCTGCGGCTTCACACACAGCGATGTGTGCTGCCGCAGGAACGAGGAACAACATCGTACCTGTCGCAGCACCGGCATTATGGAAATGTCGGTGAATGCAACGATGATACGATAACGACATTTTTGCGCTCGTTAATCGTATCATCTAGCATTTACACAGTACGATGTCGAAAGTGACGCCGGATGTGCGTCACTTTCGATTTGACCCCACCGACATCGCACGTGCGATGTCGCAACGTGCAAAGCCGCCCTAAGGTAGGTTAACAACACAATTATTTTTATTTTTCCGTCCATGGTCACTCCATTCAATGAGGTCACCTGAGGGCAGGTTACCTGCGATCACAGGTTGAGGATCGTGGGAACTTCCAGCTGTGACCGCAAACAATCTGAGTGACGTCAGCTTTGATCAGTGTGGCTCAGTTATTCTCTGCCTTAAGCTCCCAGCGGGCGTTCATGTTCTATGTGTTGCGGACGGAGGACAGACCACGGCAGGGGGGCTGCTCGGATCCGGGATCGTTGCTGTGGCTCAAGTGGCAGCCGGACCCGGGCTCGTGCAGCCGTCCGTCCTCACAACTGAGTAAAGGGGTTATTTACAGGGGAGAGCTTGTCAGTGACGCCACCCGTGGGTTGCAGTGATTGATGGTGGCACCGCCACTGTCTTGGTATGGGGCGCCCGGGGCCGATGGAGCGGTGCAGCAGGATGGTATCCCCTCCATGGGTAGGGGAGGTGTTGTCCCGGGGCCCAGGTGTAGGTGGGGTGCTGGGACGCAGTCTGCAGGGCTGGACTGGATGGTACCAGTGTACTCACTGTTTGAATAAAGTCACACAGAGTCCAGATAGTAAACCAAGTGCCGGATACCGGTAGCCCCCGGAGGGGTGTGCTCGAGTCCCGCAAACCGGTAGACAGGACAGGGGCCTTTCCTCCTGCACTTCTAGTTTTGTGTCGTGTGTGATAACTAGTCCGCAGGGAACAGGAAAAATCAACTCCCAGTGTCTTTGCTGTGGGAGCTGTGGCCCGCGAGATCTGACCTTTGGGATTTTAGCAGGCACTTGCAGACGCCCTATCCCCCGCATTGGGCTTCCGTCTCGCTCTATCTGGGCTACTCGTGGGACAAGACGTGGAATCTTGTCCCCTGCTGGCTAATTGACAAGGTGCATGAAGCTGTCCTCGCCCTAGGGTCCAGGCACCTCGACTCTGCACGGCCTCCGGACCGGATTCCCGCTGTCGGCACCGGCGGGCTACAACCCTACCCCGGTCCACTTAAGGTCTCCAGCGACCGGATCTCCGTCGCCTGTGGCCCTGCTCTGCTGTCTGCCACCTAGTCAGCTCAGGTAGTCCGGGAGCTACAACCCCTGACTACCACTTCCTTTTTTACTCCTCTCAGTTCCTCTCTCCAAACTAGACTGTTTCTGCCCCTCCCATCACACCTCGGACCCCTAAGAGGGCATCACAATCTGCCTGGCCCCACCCACTGGTGTGTCCCTATTGTCCTGGGGGGGTGACTAGGCTTTTGTGGCTGGTGTTTGTACCTGTGTGTGGGGTTGTGTTGGAAGGCCAAGGAGGATAGAGTCCTGCAACTGGAAGATTTGTGCAGTCTCTGTGACAACCTGGTTTTGCCAGGGCATCACATATGCCCACGCGCGGTCACTTTATATGAAGCAGAGCTGGAATAATAAATGGAGTGAAAGAGGGTGTGTGTTTTTGTATTTTATTTCAAATAAAAGATTTTTTGGGTGTTTGTATTTATTTCTTTTGTTTACAGATTAGTAATGGGGGGTCTCATAGACTCCTCCCATTACTAATCTAAGGCTTAATGGCAGCTGTGAGCCGTTATTAACCCCTTTTTCCCGATTGCCACTGCACCAGGTCAGTTGGGATGAGTCAGGTAAAGTGATGGGATTGTTGAATCTAATGGATGTGACAAGCTTAGGCGGCTGCAGGCTGCTATGTTTATGCTGGAGGTCTCAATAAGCATGGGTCTCCCCAGCCTGAGAATACCAGCACCCAGCTGTTGGGCTTTTTCATGGCTGGGTATCAAAATTGGAGGAGATCGCAGGCTCTTATTTTGATACACAGCCATGATAAGCACACAGCTGGGGGCTGCAGGCTGTAGCCATGTGCTTTATCTGTGCTGGCTATCTTAATATGGAGGAGCTAGGCCACTTGTTTTATTTATTTTTACAGCAATAGAGATGCGCGTGCCCACAAACAGCTCCTCTCATTGGTCGCAGTCAGACACGCTGTCATACAGGGTGGGGCACGTTTGGCTGCAACCAATCCCCAGGAATGCCGGTGGAAGCAGTACATATGTAGGAGGTTAATGAGCAGCCCCGGAAGTAGCGTTAGAGGCACGCAGGAGACTCGGTAAGTATAACGTGCTTGCTCCAATCCCCATATCCCTTCTACCAACATTTTTAATCTCCTGATTTGGGTCCCGATAGACTTGTTTGGAAACCCACGTTCAGCCAGATATCTAGGATTAATTCTGGGCCCGAACCATGTTGTTTTCTTTTGGTTTTTTTTTTAAATCCTTTTGGACCCGCCGATCCCAGGTATCTGTGAGTCCACCCATCATTAGTTATGGGTTTGGTTGAAAAAATGTCTTGTCATAATTTTGAAAATTCTTCTTGTGTTCAGTGAGATATTGATTAAAATCTTGCCTTTCAAGTGTGGGAGGGGGTAAGGGCCAGATTTACATTTTTATACAATATATAATACAATATAATTAGTTTCATACAGCAAATTTGATTGTATTTTCATACGTTCCATCATTTCACAAGGTGTCTGTTCTCTACGCTTGTATAGCTAACTAGGGCAAAATTTTCATTGCATACCTGCGCCTGTGACACATACAGGTGCAGATATGTCCTTGTAAATATCTGAGCCAAGCTGCAACCTTATCACCTACCATGTATGACTTCACCATGACCTGGGTGAAGTGAGCATCTAATCTTTCCTTCTGCGGGGAAACTCCTGCTGTATAGAAAAGAGTAACAAAGGGTTGATATCTTGCTCTGCAATAATGGGAGTCCTGGTAGTTATTGTTTTCCAGATTGCAATTAACCTCTTTTACCCCTTTTTATAAAGTGTTTTTCCTTTTTTTTTTTTCTCATCCTTCTACATCAGTGACAAACATTATTCCCTGTTATGACAATGTGTATATTTTTATTTAATTTTTTTTACTTTTTTTTTTTTTCTTACTAAATGCAAAATTAGGCAACTTTCTCTATGGTCTTCATTAAAAATATTCTACTATTTTGCTGCTGCAGAGCGTCCCTAAGTCCTTTTATTTAGCTCAGTGATTTTGCTAAAAAAAAAAAAGGTTACACAAATCCATCAGAGCTCCTGCTCAGTTCTGACAGTCCTTTCTCCCTCCGTTCTGTCAATGTTATAGAGATAGAAGGAGCTAAATGGGGTGGTTGTCAGATCTCAAGAGTTGAAAATGGCAAAAGCACGTAAAGCTTCTGAGAGGGCAGAATTCAGGCTACAGATAAGAAAAGAAGATAAGTAAAGGATAGAAGCTGTGCTGATATCAGCTAATGCAGATAGCTGGGCTCACACCCAGCCTATATTACTGGGAGGGACACTCCCACAAGAGAATATTCTGAAACTTCAGGCTGAAAACTGCAGAGCAGGGGGTCTGAACATGAAGATTGCAGACTGCAATTTTATTAACTTAAAGTAACCACTTAATACAGTGTATATAAAAATTATTTTTCAGTGTCAAAGGTGACAATTGCCTTTTAAGCTATTCATAGTGTGAACAGGACAACAGCTCAGGACAAGGACGAATCATCACCGCCACACAATTAGAGAAAAAAAGGATAGATCTACCTGTGGCCAAACATTTTTGTAACCCAGACCACAGCATCATGGACATGAAATTGCTGGTATTGAAAGGAAATTTCAAGTCCCAGAGAAACAGGAGGCTATGGGAGTACAAACTTATGATGACCTTTGACACATTCAGAGCAGGAATGAATGTGTCTCATGGATTCATGTCTTTTTACATCAATTAAGAAATGTGCTGCTCAGAGCATCTGGGGGCATCACAGTCCGGACCAGACCCCAATCAGAGGACAATAACACTTTCACACTGCTTATCTATGAACTGCTGCAATATTTACTGCCACAACAGTTTGTCCCCTTGCCATACTGATAGTTCTGCTTCGCATAACTTGTCTTATTTACTGCCCCATTCTATGTCCTGTTGTATATAAATATGTAACTTTTCAGATTTTGTGTTATACTGAGCCTGAAGAAGAGACCCGAGTAGTCTGGAAAGCTGCTATTATTACCATCTTTTCAGTTAGCCATTAAAAGGTATCAACCACTGAGGACTTCAGTTCTTTTAAACAATTTTTTTATTGTGAACTGGTGATTTTCCTTTGTCCCTTTTTATACTTGCTCAGTTCTCAAGAATATAGCTTTGTACATAGTCCCAATTATAGCATATGAACATCATAGTGATGGATTCCTTCACTCTGTAACAGTGGCCCATATAATTATCCCGTGACCTCAGACTATCCTGAGACCGATAATCCTGAGAATGGTGGGCACAAAATCTCCACTGTGAATGGAGTGGTTTTGTGCATGCTCAGCCAAAGCCCGATTTTGCTTTTACAGGACTGATAATTATCAAATAGATAGTGAAAAATAGATGAAAAAAATCATCTGAGTAAAAATGTTTTAGTCCTGTTGTCCACTACTAGGACAACCCCTTTTAATTCCATACGTTTCTCCCATGTAAAATAATAACGCCTATACTCCCTTCTCGTACCGGTGCCCTTTCAGTTGTATACGGGACAGCGGTGCCAGGGCTCGCGTGGGACTGTGACATCAGGTGAGCCCCGCATTCAATCAACGCTGGCTTCCTTCTCCCCACCTTTGAAGAAACAATCAACAGGAAGTGAGTACAATCGACAAGAACTCATTTGGTCCAAAGGTGGGGAAAAGGGAGTTCGCACTGATTGGATGCAGACTCTTGTGTTGTCACAACCCGGCGTGAGCCCCCACCACCACCACAAGCCTGGACACCGCTGGAAGGGTGCTGGTACGGGAGGTGAGTATAGGCTTTATTATTTTACCTGGGGGAAACATCCAATCAAAATGGGTTGTCCTAGTAGTGGACAGCCCCTTTAAGTTATTGTTTTCAGTCCAGAAAGCGGCAATTTGGGTATTTAATTGTTCGGTCACAAAGTGGTTTGAGGCATATGCCATAATTGACTGAGTTGAGATCTCAGTCCTGAAACTGCATCTGTTTGGAGTGTAAATTAATTATATTACCGGTTGTACACTTCCAACATTCATGGTCCAAGAATGGGCGTCAGGTCCCTTGGCCTCAAGTCAATCGCACGATAAGCATAGTTGAGACTTTGAGTGCAGGTCAGGAGACTGTGGCCGGTCCAAACATTGTCATCTGTGCACGGACCATGAAAATCGAATATGTGAAACTAGCCAAAGGTGTCATCCGTAACGGACTGCTTGCACTTTGACGTATGGCAACAGTCATGCAAATTGCCGGCAGTCACCTATCCATAAATATGTCAGTAGTCTTTATAAAACACAAGTAAATGTAACGGAGTTTCCCGGTGATCGTTGCAGGTGTTCCGATCAGTTGGTCCATGATGATCTTCCAAACACCAGTATCATCATGTGTTTTGTAGACGAGGTGTGGTCCGCCCTCATCCGCTCTGTTTTTAGCGTCCTCAACCGATCCCCAGCTCATCTACTCAAAGAGATCATCCTCGTAGATGACTTCAGCACCAAAGGTCAGTGTTATTTTTCGTCATCTCTTATGCAGCAGATTAATTTGATTCGTTGCCTGATGATTTTCACGTTTTCTGTCTTCAGCCTACCTCAAAGACAAGCTGGATGGTTACATGAAGAAGTTCCCCAAGGTTCGGATTCTACATCTCAATGAAAGACACGGGTTAATTCGAGCCAGACTTGCCGGTGCAAATATTGCAACAGGTAATCATACTTTTTGTTTTTATAAGTAGGGTTTATATCCAGTTCTGTAACCACCAGTGATCGGCTAAGATCTGTAGCATTGTGTTCAATTTCCCCACAGCGCCCCCACAGGTGAACTGAAGTATTACAGTTTTGAAAAAAAAAATGGCTGGCAGGGTAGTTGTTATGAATGTTATGTTGGAGGATTGGGTTCCTCCAACGAGAAGCTTTTTGTTGCCAATCTTTGCTCTGTCTAAAAGTTGATGGTTCTTGACCTCTTCCCAACATAAGACATAGTCATATGTCCAATATCAGGTGCAAGTGTATGGAAGATACAGGAGTTGAGCTGACTCCATAGAGGCCAGTGTCGGCAGTTTTGTACAGCCAGCACCTGCCACTAACGACTATTTAAATGCCACTGTCAACCCTGACACTTCAAAAATGCTCCAATAAAGCTCAGTCCAGTGCCATGGAATTACAGTATGTAGTGCAAGTGACCAAAGGATTGTAGATTACTTGAATCCCTTAGGGGGACTAAAAAATAAAGCAAAAATTAATTACAAAAAAAATTACACATATTAAAAGTAAAATCGTCCTTTTTACCAATTCAAAAATTGAAAAATATCAGAAAATTAAAATATAAACTTATTTGTCATTATTATATCGTAACAGTTCTGTATATAAATATAGAACGTTAATGCATCTATATGGTAAACTCTATAAAAAAAATTTGAAAAAATGCCAAAATAGCCATTTTTTAATTTGGCAAAAAAAATGCAATAAAATGTGATTAAAGCATCGTATTATATCAAGAAAAACGACATCTCGCCCCCCCCTAAAATAAATAAAGAAATAAATAATCAAGCATTCACACAGGTTCATTGATGGAAGAATAAACGATATACAGGTCTTAGAATATGGCGACACAAACATCTTTTTTTGGGGTTTTTGTTTTTTTGGGTTTTTGTTGTAGCTGCTAAATTATAAACAAAAAACTTAAGTTTGGTATCTCTGTAAATTATACTGTGCTGGAGAAGTAAGCTGCCAAGACAATTTTACTGCAAAATGATTGAAAGGTGTAAAAACGGAATCTAAAAAGACAATATTGGAATTGCATTGTTTTTTTACCACTTTACCCCACTTGGACCTTTTTTTTCCCTGTTTTTCAGCCCAATATATAGTACAATAATAAAAAAAAAAAGTCATGCCTGTTGGAAGCGCAGGAAGGAAAAATACAATTGTACAAAAACAAATTGTGCTGTCATGGAGGGTTTAAAAAGGGAACCCCGTCTGTATCAGATTAGTGTCTGGTGGAACACAACAGTGGCTCCCAGTGCAGACATCGGAGGGAGGTCAACGGGATCTGAACTTACCGGAAGTGCACTCTTTACCAGTAAGTAGCTGGACATTAGAGAACCGGGAGGCTTCCCCCGCCTGGAAATTCCGGGCAGTATTCACCTGACTGTGAGACCGGCGCAGCATGTCAGCCGCTCTCAGGATCCAATGATGGATTTCTATACTAATTGAACGCTACAAGAATTTGTAGACTATTTTCCAAAACTGCCATCATATAAACCTGTGAAACATTTATGAAAAATGGCCTAAATCTTATAACAACAACACATATTAGATAGTATGTCAGTTGTATATAGCAGAGATTTATGGTGAGCGAATCTGAATCCTGTATAACTGAACTGAATTGTTATAGCGCTGCCATATAATGTGTCGTTATTACTTTGTCGCTGGTTTTTCTATGTTGTTCTGATGCATTAAAAGGGGTTGTACAAGTTTTAGCACAATGTTCTGCAGTCACTCTCTGTGACTGCAGACTTGAGAATCCTCACAGTGCGCACAGCACACACTGTCAGGATTCTCTGGGAGTGGGCAGTCATATGACCGCAAGTATGTGATTTGCATGCTCCCAGCCACGTTATGACTAAAATTCCCAGCCTCGCTCACTACAAGTGAATTGCTGGAAAATCGTAACGGCACGAGTTGTGAGTATTCAGAGTGACTACAAACATTTGTGCTAAACCTCGACAACCCCTGTAAGCAGCTATGCAGTAATAAACTTCATTTTAATGAATAGATCTTGGAATAATAATAATTTCCACAATTGGATGTATAGAAAAAAAATGGTTTCTGTTTGGAGATAATCATATACTATATGTATGCCCCTGCTGTGTACTGTGTAATGGCCGTGTCTGACCGTACAGGAACATGGTCTGATTATACCACATCTCCTGGGCAGGGGGTGACACAAAAAGAGTATAAAGACCTTACAGCACGGGATCACAGATGATTCTCTTTGTGAGGTAAAACATTTCCTTGCCTCCTATTAAACAATGTTTTACCAAAAAAAAAGAATCAGCTGTGAACACATGCAACGTATTCATAAAAATCAAATGCTGTATATCAGTTACATATAGAATTCGATTTTTTTTTTTTTTTTTTTTTTTTTTTGTGTGGACATCTGTCACAAACCACCGGGGGCGTCACTCAGAAATCCCCCGCGCTGGCTACCAGTACGTCACAATCGGGGGGTAACAAGTGGGGGTCACCCCTCCTATATACCTCCCGACCGACAGACAGAGCACGTGACGCGCTCTCTAGCGCCCCTCTTATAGTCAGGCCAATTATGGAATTGCCCGACCATAAGCAAGGAGGCCGCTATACTACTTATGCCGATTATTGAAGGGTCCCCGGTGAGAGTAGGGTATATATTCCCCCGACCTCCGCGGGCGGAATATATAAAATCTCCCCGAATCTCACTGGCCTCCCCACAATAATCCTTGGCACAATTCGCTGCCACCAACCGATTTACGGTAACTATTAGCCGAACACACAGACGTGGGATTCAAGATCGAGATAACAGAACAGCCCAAGATTAATTATATAATTTAATCAGCCTAAAGCACACTAGAAACTACAATATATACAATAGGGAATCTACAGAATATACATATGTCAGAGTACAGTTACAATCAAAGCATGGGTTACAAACAGGCATACACAGTTCCAGCAGTTACCTTGTTGCGTCTGGCCACAGGGGGGCGCTGTACCCAGGTTTCTAGGATCCTTCCCACAGATGTTTCCTACACGTGCCCCCAGCGAAAGAACGCTGGAAAATGGCCGAAGTAGGGTTATCAACCTGGGCAGATCCAGGTCCCCTCCTACCTTAGTGACCTCACAGGGAGCACTGCTCCACCCCTGGCTTGAGTTATGGACAATATCCCAACATGGAATATGGGCCATAACTTTGCCTGGGAGCGTCGTAGGCGGACGCCAATGCTCTCATTGTGACAGTTATGAATTTAGCTACAGAACGAGGGGACTCATGACCTGTCTGCCAGTTCCCCATTGGCTGATATCACGCCTGGGGCATTTCCCAATGTCCTGCTCCCATAAAAAGGGTGTGCCGGCATCGTCCACATGCGGAGACACCATTTTTATGGTTGCCATATTTATCGGAAATATGGCTTGCGAGATATGAACCATTTTTTACTGGAGTCGTTCTGTCTGGCTACTTCCAGAGCCTTGCTAATTAGATACAACTCTTGTTACAGGGTGACGGCAGGGAGTCATCCTGTGTCCATTGTTCCCACACCACCTCATTTCCATATCACAGGACATGGCCATGGGATTTGTTGCTAAACCAGTTGTGTGAAGGAAAGGGGGGGTGACACCAGGAGAGGGCTTCCTGACATACTTGAATATCATGATTTATCGTCATATCTCCGGATTTACCTCACACCTCCCCCCTTTTGAGGGCGCTAGGGGGCAGCACACTCCGGTGTTCCCCCGTGCGCCCGTCCGCGACCTCTCCTTGTCGGGACAGCCCGTCTGCGTTACCGTGGTCACGGCCCCTTTTGTGGCGAATGGTGAAGTTGTATTGCTGGAGCGCAAGGCTCCATCGCAACAATCGCCCATTCGTCCCAGAGACGGTGTGCAACCAGCTGAGGGGATTGTGGTCCGTCTCCACGATGAAGTGGCGCCCGTATAGATAGGGTTGCAGACGCTGCAGGGCCCACACTATGGCCAGGCACTCCTTCTCCATCGTGGAATAGGCAACTTCCCTTGGTAACAGCTTCCTGCTCAGGTACAAGACTGGGTGCTCTTGGCTCGCAGAGTCCACCTGGCTGAGCACCGCACCGAGGCCGAAGTCACTGGCGTCGGTCTGTACTACAAACGGCCGCGTGAAGTCGGCTGCCTGTAGCACGGGCGGGCTGGACAGGGCGTCCTTTAGGGCCCGGAAGGCTGTCTCGCAGTCCATTGTCCAATCGACTGCAGAGGGCAGCTTCTTCTTGGTGAGGTCCGTCAAGGGCTTTGCCAGGCTACTATAGCATGGAACAAACCTCCTATAGTACCCAGCGGTCCCCAAGAAGGACATCACCTGCTTCTTGGTCCTGGGGGTGGGCCAGGATGCGATGGCTTCCACTTTCTCAGGCTCGGGCTTCAGTGTTCTCCCGCCTACCCGGTGACCGAGGTACTGGACCTCGCTCATGGCCAGCTGACACTTTCCCGGCTTGATGGTCAAACCTGCCCGGTGGATCCGCCTGAGCACCTGTGCTAGATGCTCTAGGTGGTCCTCCCAGGTGGGACTGAAGACGGCAATGTCATCTAGGTACGCGGCCGCGTACCCTTCAAGTCCCTTGAGCAGGGTGTTGACCATCCGCTGGAAAGTGGCAGGGGCATTCCTCATCCCGAATGGCATCACCGTGGACTCGTATAGTCCAAATGGGGTAATAAAGGCAGAGCGTTCCCTGGCCTTGCGAGTCAGGGGGATCTGCCAATATCCCCGGCTCAGATCCATGATGGTCAGGTACTGAGCCCCGGCCAACTGATCGAGCAGGTCATCGATGCGTGGCATTGGGTACGCATCGGCGACCGTGACCGCATTGAGCCCCCTGTAGTCCACGCAGAACCGAGTGGTTCGGTCCTTCTTAGGGACGAGGACTACAGGCGAGGCCCAAGCGCTGTTGGATGCCTGGATCACCCCCAGCTTCAGCATCTCGTCAATCTCCTGGCGCATGTGTTGCTGCACCTCCAGGGAGACCCGATATGCTGAACGCCGGATCGGGGGATGATCCCCAGTGTCCACGTGATGGACAGCCAAGTCAGTCCTTCCGGGCTGGTTGGTAAACAACCCCCGGAAGGGGAGGAGGGTGGCCCACAGCTGGGACCGTTGGTCTTCCAAGAGCTGGTGGCCAACCTCCACATCCTCAATGGATCCGCCTGCCCTAACCTGGGCTAGCATATCCAAGAGGGTTTCCGCTTCTCCCTCCTCGGGCAGGTTGCACACGGGGAGCGCACATGCCTCCCGCTCATGATGTGCCTTCATCATGTTCACATGGAAGGGCTTCCGCCTTCCACGGGCAGGGTCCAGGGTGACCAGGTACGTTACAGGGTTGAGCTGCTGGTACACGAGGTATGGGCCTTCCCAGGCTGCCTGAAGCTTGTCCTGTGGTACGGGGACCAGTACCCACACCTTTTGACCCACTTGGTAGGTCCTCTCACAAGCGTTCTGGTCGTACCAACGCTTCTGATCGGCCTGGGCTTGAGCCATATTGTCGTGTACCAGTTGCGTCAAGGCCTGCATTTTGTCCCGGAAGCGCATGACATACTCGATAACCGACACTCCAGGGGTGGCCAAATCCCCTTCCCAAGCCTCTTTCACCAGAGCCAGGGGGCCCCGCACACGTCGCCCGTACAGGAGCTCAAACGGTGAGAATCCTGTTGAGGCCTGTGGAACCTCCCGGTAAGCAAATAACAGGTGTGGGAGATACCGCTCCCAGTCACGCCCATGGGAGTCGACCAACATCTTAAGCATCTGCTTTAAGGTGCCATTGAACCGCTCGCACAGGCCATTAGTCTGTGGATGGTATGGGCTGGCCACCAGATGTCGCACCTGGACTTGCTTACAGAGGGCCTCCATCAGCTGGGACATGAATTGGGTCCCCCGGTCAGTGAGCATTTCCTGGGGAAAACCCACTCGGGAGAAAATCTCCAGCAATGCGGTGGCCACCTTGTCAGCCCGAATGGACGACAAGGCCACTGCTTCTGGGTACCGGGTGGCATAGTCCACTACCGTCAGTATGAAGCGTTTCCCGGAGCTGCTGGGGATGGCCAGCGGGCCGACCAGATCCACAGCCACCCTCCTGAAAGGCTCATCGATGATTGGCAGAGATACTAGTGGGGCTTTGGGGCGTGGCCCCGCCTTCCCCACTCTCTGACAGGTTTCACACGAACGGCAGTAGGCAGCCACATCGGCCCCCATTTTTGGCCAGTAGAAATGCTGGTTTAACCTGGCCTTGGTCTTAGCGATCCCTAGGTGTCCGGCCATCGGAATCTCATGTGCGATCCGCAACAACTCCGTCCGGAACGGATAGGGTACCACCAACTGTCGGTCCCTGGGCCACGCCTCCGGTGAACCCTGCTGGACCGTGGCCCGGTACAGCCGTCCTTGGTCCCAGACCACTCGCTCCGGGTCCGAGTCCGAGGGAGGCTGTGCCGCCTGCTCCTTAAGAGCTTTCAGGCTGTCGTCAGCTTCTAACGCTGCCTGAAACCCCTGACTAGATGTGGCCAGAATCGACGAGACTGTCACATCTTCAGTCAGTACCCCGGGACCTGTGTCCTGGCCTCCACCTGACTCGGCTGCCACTTGGTCAGAAGGGGAAGAGCTATCGGACCTCCGGGAGGCCCCTTGGCTTCCAGCACTCCCACTGCGGGTGACAGCGGCCACAGCCGCTGCGACCGTGGGTCGTGCCTGCTCCTCCTCCGTTCCTGACCAAGTCGCCGGTTCAGGCAGACCTACCTGGCTTCCTGACACCCCGGTTGTGGGGGAACCATGCACCGAGATCTTACCTGGGAGCACTTCCGCTCCTGGACCGGCCCCAATCTCACCTGCCTGTTCCCCTCCTGCAGCAACAGAACCCCGCTGTGAAATCTCTGGGGACCCCACATTTGCTGTGGTAGCCCCCACCCCACACACTGGTCCTCCCCCTGCAGCACCCTGCTCTCTGCTTATCCCTGCAGAGGGCAACAGATCCCAGCTCACAGGCTGGTTACTTGTAGAGGCATTGTCACACCTTTCTCTGACCCCCTCCCCTGTCACAGCTGCAGCTGTGTGTGTGTCTATGGTGTCTATGCAAGCAGAAATATCAGAGTTCACTCCCTCCTCCCTTACATCATTCATAGATAACACATTAACATTGTCCGGAGGCATGTCAGTACTGGCTGAAGGTTCAGCCCTTGCTTGGGGCCCAAACTGGGAGGTTATCTGCCCCAAATCTGTCCCAAGTAGCACGTTTGCAGGGATCCGATCAGTTACCCCCACCTCCCTCACCCCTCGCCCTGCGCCCCAGTCCACATAAATGTCAGCAACAGGCAGCGCCGGGTCAGTGCCTCCAATCCCGGAGACAGCGAGGGTTTTTCCAGGGATCAAGTCTTGGGGGGACACCATCTCAGGCCGCACCAGAGTCACCTCCGAGGCGCTGTCTCGCAGTCCTATGGTCACAGACCGGCCGACGGTGACAGGTTGGAAGCTGTCCAGGGACCTACCACCACCCCCACCCACACAATACACCTTGGGCGGCCCTTGGGACGGGGACGGAGCCGGGGCCTTGGGACGCTGAGGGCACATGGCCTGGAAGTGTCCAGGTAGGTTGCACTGGTGGCACCGTCTTGGTTCCGCCACGGGCCTGGAGAGGGGAGTTGAGGGGGACACCCCCTGCAGTCTAGGGGCAGGTGGGGCAGTCGCAGAATTCATCTTACCCCCTCTCCAGGTGCTGCTGGTGGCCGCTCTCCTGGCCTCAGGGGCCCGGTTGTTGGTGTAGTCATCGGCAAGGGCAGCTGTAGCCGTGGACCCCTTTGGCTTCTGGTCTCGGATGAACTGGCGGAGATCCTCAGGGCAGTTCCACAAGAGTTGCTCCGTGATGAACAAGTCCAGGATCTCCGGTCCGGTGGAAAGCTGCAGGCCTTGGGTCCAGTGGTCGGCAGCTCGGGCAAGTGCCCGCCGGTGGTCAGCCCAGGAGTCCTTTGGTCCCTTCTGTAGGCTCCGGAACTTCTTGCGGTAGGACTCTGGAGTGAGGTTGTACTGTTGGATCAGGGCCCGCTTGATGGTGTCGTAGCCCTGATCTGCCTCAGCAGGCAAGTCCCCAAGGATTTCCAGGGCCTTACCCCTTAAACGGGGGGTCAGGTATTTGGCCCACTGGTCCTTGTCCAGATGGTGCTGCAAGCAAGTCCGTTCAAAAGCAGTCAAGAAAGAGTCCAAGTCTCCATCCTTCTCCAGCACTGGGAAGTCCTCAACACGGACCTTTGGAAGTTTGGTGTCTTGAAGGTCACGTGTGGCTGATGAGGGCCGGAGCTGAGCTAGCTGCAGCTGGTAGTCACGCTCTGCCTGGCGCTCTTCACGCGCTGCCTGCCGCTCCGCAGCCTCAGCCTCACGCGCTGCTTGCCGCTCTGCCCTGCGCTCTGCCAGGAGTCCCTTGTAGCCCTCCTGGTCTCCAGCCTGGAGAAGGGCCATAGCCATTTGAAGAAGGCTATCCGAGCCTCCCAGGCTCGGTGGAATGGCACGTGGTGATCTGCGGCCCGCTGCGGAGCCTGGTGATTCACTGTCCCTTGCAGAGCGGAGGGCTGGCATCTGGCTCGTTGAGGACCCTTGGGTGAGCTGCTCCTCATCTTGTCCATAATTGCCAGCTTGTGCGCTGTCCTCTGCAGAACGGTTTTCTGGCGTCGAGCTCCTGGAGGACTCGTGGGCAACCTCCTCATTGCTGTCCACAGCACCGTCCTCCCTCTCTTCGGCTCCTGCCTTAGCATTGGCCAGTTGCATAGCTCTGCTCCTGGTGCCATCAGCCATTCTTGCAGACTTTTGGTCACTGACACAGAACTGACACCTGATGCCTCCACACACCTTACAGTATCTGCACTCTGACACTCTAGTGTTGAGCTAGTCTGAAGACCCCAGCAGCCACAGCTGCTGCAGGCAGTCTTTAGTGTCTGGGAGTATGGGTCTCACACTCACACACACTATTATCTCGCTCCCACCGCTGCCACCAATATGTCACAAACCACCGGGGGGGTCACTCAGAAATCCCACCGCTGCCACCAATATGTCACAAACCACCGGGGGCGTCACTCAGAAATCCCCCGCGCTGGCTACCAGTACGTCACAATCGGGGGGTAACAAGTGGGGGTCACCCCTCCTATATACCTCCCGACCGACAGACAGAGCACGTGACGCGCTCTCTAGCGCCCCTCTTATAGTCAGGCCAATTATGGAATTGCCCGACCATAAGCAAGGAGGCCGCTATACTACTTATGCCGATTATTGAAGGGTCCCCGGTGAGAGTAGGGTATATATTCCCCCGACCTCCGCGGGCGGAATATATAAAATCTCCCCGAATCTCACTGGCCTCCCCACAATAATCCTTGGCACAATTCGCTGCCACCAACCGATTTACGGTAACTATTAGCCGAACACACAGACGTGGGATTCAAGATCGAGATAACAGAACAGCCCAAGATTAATTATATAATTTAATCAGCCTAAAGCACACTAGAAACTACAATATATACAATAGGGAATCTACAGAATATACATATGTCAGAGTACAGTTACAATCAAAGCATGGGTTACAAACAGGCATACACAGTTCCAGCAGTTACCTTGTTGCGTCTGGCCACAGGGGGGCGCTGTACCCAGGTTTCTAGGATCCTTCCCACAGATGTTTCCTACACGTGCCCCCAGCGAAAGAACGCTGGAAAATGGCCGAAGTAGGGTTATCAACCTGGGCAGATCCAGGTCCCCTCCTACCTTAGTGACCTCACAGGGAGCACTGCTCCACCCCTGGCTTGAGTTATGGACAATATCCCAACATGGAATATGGGCCATAACTTTGCCTGGGAGCGTCGTAGGCGGACGCCAATGCTCTCATTGTGACAGTTATGAATTTAGCTACAGAACGAGGGGACTCATGACCTGTCTGCCAGTTCCCCATTGGCTGATATCACGCCTGGGGCATTTCCCAATGTCCTGCTCCCATAAAAAGGGTGTGCCGGCATCGTCCACATGCGGAGACACCATTTTTATGGTTGCCATATTTATCGGAAATATGGCTTGCGAGATATGAACCATTTTTTACTGGAGTCGTTCTGTCTGGCTACTTCCAGAGCCTTGCTAATTAGATACAACTCTTGTTACAGGGTGACGGCAGGGAGTCATCCTGTGTCCATTGTTCCCACACCACCTCATTTCCATATCACAGGACATGGCCATGGGATTTGTTGCTAAACCAGTTGTGTGAAGGAAAGGGGGGGTGACACCAGGAGAGGGCTTCCTGACATACTTGAATATCATGATTTATCGTCATATCTCCGGATTTACCTCACAACATCCATAGACTTGACAATGCGAGTCACAACCAACATATGAGAGAAGCTAATAAAAGCTGCAAAAATGTTTTTATGGGCTGATCTACTTTGTAAAAAAACAAACAAACAAATGACTCTTCTCTATACTGTCCCATTGAACAACATTGGTTTGAGTACTGTCTGTTTTTTCATAGACAGCACTCCGGCTGAAAATACACTAGTTTATCTACTAGCTGTAGTACCTGGCGTTGCCCGGGTTACTAAGTGTCTCCCTGTCTGTCTCCCTCTCTCTCTGTCAGCCTCTCTCTCTTCTCTCTGTGTCTCCGCGCATGTGTGTGTGTGTGTCTCTCCATCTCTCTTTGTCTCTGTCTCTCTGTCTCTGCGTGTTTCTGTCTCTATGTCTGTCTCTACTGAAATCATATTACCTCACACATAAGCTTCTTATACTAAGAATGTCCTTCGTTGCCTATAGCAACCAATCACAACTCCCTCCTATTAATGACCTGTAGCCCTCAGCTCCATTTACTTTAATGTAAGCAGGTCTTTTTGGCGAATAACTGTAAAGCGCGGGATTAAACTTTTCCATCAAAACATAGTCTATGATGTTCCCTGAGTCACATGAGGTGTCTGTGCAAAATTTTGTGATTGTAAATGCGACAGTGCGGATTCATTTAGTGGATACACACACACATACATACATACATACATACACACACACGCACATATGTACACTCATACATACATACATATACATACAGTACAGACCAAAAGTTTGGACATACCTTCTCATTCAAAGAGTTTTCTTTATTTTCAGGACTCTGAAAATTGTAGATTCACATTGAAGGCATCAAAACTATGAATTAACACATGTGGAATGACATACTTAACAAAAAAGTGTGAAACAACTGAAAATATGTTTTATATTCTAGGTTCTTTAAAGTAGCCACCTTTTGCTTTGATTACTGCTTTGCACACTCTTGGCATTCTCTTGATGAGTTTCAAGAGGTAGTCACCGGAAATGGTCTTCCAACAGTCTTGAAGGAGTTCCCAGAGATGCTTAGCACTTGTTGGCCCTTTTGCCTTCACTCTGCGGTCCAGCTCACCCCAAACCATCTCGATTGGGTTAAGGTCTGGTGACTGTGGAGGCCAGGTCATCTGGCGTAGCACCCCATCACTCTCCTTCTTAGTCAAATAGCCCTTACACAGCCTGGAGGTGTGTTTGAGGTCAATGTCCTGTTGAAAAATAAATGATGGTCCAACTAAACGCAAACCGGATGGAATAGCATGCCACTGCAAGATGCTGTGGTAGCCATGCTGGTTCAGTATGCCTTCAATTTTGAATAAATCCCCAACAGTGTCACCAGCAAAGCCCCCCACACCATCACACCTCCTCCTCCTCCATGCTTCACGGTGGGAACCAGGCATGTAGAGTCCATCCGTTCACCTTTTCTACAAAGACACGGTGGTTGGATCCAAAGATCTCAAATTTGGACTCGTCAGACCAAAGCACAGATTTCCCCTGGTCTAATGTCCATTCCTTGTGTTCTTTACCCCGAACAAGTCTCTTCTGCTTGTTGCCTGTCCTTAGCAGTGGTTTCCTAGCAGCTATTTTACCATGAACACCTGCTGCACAAAGTCTCCTCTTAACAGTTACTCTAGAGATGAGAAGGTGTGTCCAAACTTTTGGTCTGTACTGTACATACACACACATATACACTCAGCTATATATTTGTGTGTGTGTGTATATATATATATATATATATGTGTGTGTATATATATATATATATATATATATATATATATATATATATATATATATATATATATATATATATATATATATATATATATATATATATATATATATATATATATATATATATATTTATATTATTGAATGAAGAACGCTGTAAAAACAATGGCAGAATCCGCCTTTCTTTGAGGGTTTTCCTGTTTTTCAGTGCATTATATAATAAGCTGATTGGTGTAATTCAAACCGAAAACTTGTCCCTTGAAAAAAACAAGCCCTCACATGGCTATGATGATAGAAAAATTGAAGTTAGGTCTCTTGGATGAAGAAGAGGAGGGAAAAAGCCTAAAAATGACAAATCACTCCGTCCTGTGGGTGTTAAAGAACATGACGGCCTTTGGATGTGTGAACATTCCCTTTAAGTCATTCGCAGTGTATAAAGAAGTTCTTTATCTTTTAGGAGACGTGTTGACGTTCTTAGACTCGCACGTTGAGTGCAACGTTGGATGGTTGGAGCCTCTCCTGGAACAAGTGCGAGTAAACAGAAAGAAAGTGGCGTGCCCAGTGATTGAGGTCATCAATGATAAGGACATGAGGTAATGTTCCACCGTGTGTGGAGATCGCAATTACCCGAGTGACACTTTATGGAGGTTTTTTTTTCAATATTAATATTATTTTGTATTATTTTAGGCACTGCTCTCCTTCAGCTGCAGAAAATGAAAATGTGTGAATTTTTATGATCATAGCCTGACATATGCTTTACACAATACTATGTACCTTGTCCAGGGACATCCATAGATTAGAGCCAGTCCATATGGCCACTGTGGGGTCTTTGAAGGAAGGGCAAACAGCCCTGATTGGTCCCATTCCATTTGGAATAAGTACCAATATGGTTGTGACACACAGAGTGCAATGTACCCAGGACACCGGGCATGGGTGAGATCCTCTAACATGTGTCACGGGTGTTGGTGGCCGTGTCCATGTCCTGGGGCTCCAGTGACAGTGAAAAGCACAAGGCTGTGGGCGTGCAGTGGTTTACGCTGGCGTTACTGTGCTCCATGTCAGCTAGGTGGTCAATGCGTGCCCCTTGATGTTGGTGAAGGAAAAACAGGAGCATTGGGAAGAATGTTCAACAGTAAAACAGATGAACTTGTGACTTAAGCTGCTTTCACACCTCCGGTTTTTCCTGTGCGGCACAATCCGGCACTTTACATAAAAAACGCAACCGGGTTTTTTTGCTGCCGGTTGTGTTTTTTTTTTGCATAGACTAACATTA
The DNA here is from genome assembly GCF_048569485.1 of Anomaloglossus baeobatrachus. NCBI lineage: Eukaryota > Metazoa > Chordata > Amphibia > Anura > Aromobatidae > Anomaloglossus > Anomaloglossus baeobatrachus. Next base: position 40,689,953 of record NC_134359.1, read on the forward strand.
GTGCCGCATTGTGCCGCATGGGCTTGCGTTTCGTCCGGTTTAGCCGATGCGGCGGTCGGATGGAACGTTGCCTGGCACGTTTTTTTGTGCGGCAAAAAAAACGCATCGCGCCTCATACGGCCGATGCAGCGCATTTTACTATGCATGCCTATGGATGCCGGATGCGGCGCGAAGTGGCAAAAACCGCATCCGGCCGCCGCATGCGGTTTTTGCCACTGCGCATGCTCAGTAGCCTGCCGCAAGCTGCAAAAAACGGACGGGCCGCATGTAAAAAACTTATGCAAAGGATGTGGTTTTGTCGCCGCATCTGTTGCATAGGTTTTAGAGCCGGATCGGCCGGCTCTGCTAAAACCGGAGGTGTGAAAGCAGCCTAAGGGAAACAAGAAGGAAAACTTAGTATTGGAAGGGAATATAGACACCAATAAATGTACAAACACCCGGTTACTAAACCAGGATCAGCGTGCTAGTCTAGGGAGTGATTCCAGTAGGACAGGAACCATCAGGAACAATTTACCTAACCAGGAACTTCTGGAAGCACTAGAATGTGTAAATCACTGGGTGTATTAAGGAGCTGTCCCTGGACCAGCACACCAAGTAACAATCTTAGCTGAATCTCTAATTCCTCGTCCTTCCCCCACACGTACACTGTGTGCAGAATTATTAGGCAAGTTGTATTTTAGAGGATTTTTTTTTATTATTGATCAACAACTATGTTCTCAATCAACCCAAAAGACTCAAAAATATCAAAGCCTAATATTTTTGGAAGTTGGAGTGCGTTTTTTTTTTTTTAGATTTGGCTATCTTAGGAGGATATCTGTTTGTGCAGGTAACTATTACTGTGCAGAATTATTAGGCAACTTAATATAAACCAAATATATTCCCATCTCACTTGTTTATTTTCACCAGGTAAACCAATATAACTGCACAAAATTTAGAAATAAACATTTCTGACATGCAAAAACAAAACCCCAAAAAATTAGTGACCAATATAGCCTCCTTTCTTTCTGATGACACTCAGCAGCCGACCATCCATAGATTCTGTCAGTTGCTTGATCTGTTTACGATCAACATTGCGTGCAGCAGCCACCACAGCCTCCAGACACTGTTCCGAGAGGTGTACTGTTTTCCCTCCCTGTAGATCTCACATTTTATGAGGGACCACAGATTCTCTATGGGGTTCAGATCAGGTGAACAAGGGGGCCATGTCATTATTTTTTCATCTTTTAGACGTTTACTGGCCAGCCACGCTGTGGAGTAGTTGGATGCATGTGATGGAGCATTGTCCTGCATGAAAATCATGTTTTTCTTGAACAATACCGACTTCTTCCTGTACCACTGCTTGAAGAAGTTGTCTTCCAGAAACTGGCAGTAGGTCTGGGAGTTGAGCTTCACTCCATCCTCAACCCGAAAAGGTCCCACGAGTTCATCTTTGATGATCCCAGCCCATACCAGTACCCCACCTCCACCTTGCTGGTGTCTGAGTGGAGCTCTCTGCCCTTTACTGATCCAGCCTCTGGCTCATCCATCTGGCCCATCAAGAGTCACTCTCATTTCATCAGTCCATAAAACCTTTAAAAAATCTGTCTTAAGATATTTCTTGGCCCGGTCTTGACGTTTTAACTTATGTTTCTTGTTCAGAGGTGGTGGTTTTTCAGCCTTCCTTACCTTGGCCTGTCCCTGGGTATGGCACACCTTGTGCTTTTTGATACTCCAGTAACGTTGCAGCTCTGAAATATGGCCAAACTGGTGGCACATGGCATCTTGGCAGCTTCACGCTTGATTTTCCTCAATTCATGGGCAATTATTTTGCGCCTTTTTTGCCCAACACGCTTCTTGCGACCCTGTTGGCTATTTACCATGAAACGCTTGACTGTTCGGTGATCACACTTCAAAAGTTTGGCAATTTCAAGACTGCTGCATCCCTCTGCAAGACAGCTCACAATTTTGGACTTTTCAGAGAACATCAAATCTTTCTTCTGACCCATTTTCCCAAAGAAAAGGAAGTTGCCTAATAATTAAGCACCCCTTATATAGGGTGTTGATGTCATTACACCGCACCCCTCCTCATTACAGAGATGGACATCACCTGATTTACTCAATTGGTAGTTGGCTCTCAGCCTATACAGCTTGGAGTAGGACGACATGTATATAAAGTATCAGTGATCAAAATACTCATTTGCCTAATAATTCTGCACACAGTGTATAAGCAAACAGGAAAGTACCCTGGGGTTAAACACCTGCTAGCAAAATTATGCAATCAATAAGGTTAAGTACTGCAGCGGTGACTGCTGCATATTATGTAATACTGTATACTTGTTTTGGCGCCAAAACCACTACTGCATAAGTGTGCACATTTGTCCGCAAAAACAATACTTTGATCTGCCCTGAGCAGGGCAGATCAAAGTGCGCCTGCGCAGAATCTCAATGCCGGTGAGTGTGGATGACGTAGGACGCGTCATGCACTAAGGCTTCAGAAGAAGGATGGTAAAGATGGCCAAAAGAGGAGGCTCCAGTACCAGAGAATGGAGACACCCATTCGACCAGTCTGTACCGCACCGCCACTTAGGTGAGTATTATAAAGTGATTTTTACGTTCTACACAGCGTCCTGGGCTCTTATATACAGTATGTTAGAATGCTGTATATAAGAGCCCGGTGGTGGTGGCCGCAGCTTATAGTCATCAAATCTGGTAACCGGTTCCCTTTAAGGCTGCAAAGCTACTTCTGGCAATCACCATAATTTCTGTGGAAAACAGGGGTCCCCTACTAGACGCAGAGTGCACGTGGCCTTGTGTTTTGAGTTGGCTTCTGCTACCATAGACTTGCGTGTTCCATTCGTGATGTCTTTATTCTCATCTCTTTCACCTTTCCCTCAGCTATATGACTGTGGACAACTTCCAGAGAGGTATTTTCACTTGGCCGATGAATTTTGGCTGGAAGCCCATCCCCACCGAAGACCTCCAGAAAAATAACATCACAGAGATGGATCCAATCAGGTGAATTCTTCTTGACTTTTTTTTTTATTATTTTCATCCATCAAACATGTTGCTTTTTCCATTTTACAAGATAATGGAATTTACAGATCTACAATACACAAATTCCCCGACTTGTGAAATTTCATTTGTTACAATAGATCATATTCAGGGCAGGAGGCATCTACTCCTCACCCAGAGGAACAACAGAGACCCTTGTTAGACTATTTAGTGATGGCATCTGGTGGGTGAAATTACAAACGCGCTTGTGTCTCAAACCGAGGAAAATAAAAAATAAATCTTGCATTTAACAGCAAAACAATAGACTTGGATAATTTATTTGATAGTTGATCTGCAGGGCTGGACTTTTTTCATTGTCGGATGCTGTATCTTTAAAGGGTTTCCATCCCCGATTTTTTTTTTTTTTTTTTTTTAATTTTTTTTTTTTTGTAAATGTTTTAAAAGTATTAATAAAATAATACTCATCTACCAATCCCATGAAGTTACTCTAGTGGATCCTGCCTTGGGTGACCTACCGGGATCCATCATTCTTTAGAGACCAGTTCTGTACCTCCTGTTCCTGCCAAATGGACATGTGACTATTGCAACCAATCCCTGTTCAGAATGGATGTAGAGCACTGCTGTGGCCAGTGATTGGCTGCAAACGTCAAATGCCCATGCTGACCATCAAAGAAACTATTTGGGTTCCTTTTAAACTGTGATGCACGCTTTTATAAATAAAATACGTCTGTTAATGCACGGACCACTGAAAAGGCTTTTTCACCTTTGAGGACAATATTCTTATTTCTTTTATATATATATATATATACTTAGGTTGTTTTTTAACCTGGAAAACACTAAGGCCACGTGCACATGTTGATTATTTGGTGAGTTTTTTTACCTCCGTATTTGTAGCCAAAGCCAGGAGTGGATGAAAATACAGAAGTGGTGCCCATGTTTCTATTATACTTTTCCTCTGATTTGTTTCCTCCTGGTTTTGGCTACAAATACAAGGGTAAAAAAACTCACCAAATACTCAAAGTGTACACATAGCCTTAAAGGGATTGTCAAGGACTTTTATATTTTTGCTCAATCCTTAGGATAGGTAAACAATATCTGATTGGTCGGGGTGCGACATCCACCACCTCTGCCAATCAGCTGTCCCTGGCACTTCCGTCTATCAGCTTTCTCCGGCCAGGTGTCGGGGTCAGTTGAACTGCGGAGGTGACAGGTGTTGGGGACAGCTAATCGGCGCAGGTGTCTGGGTCAGCTGATAGTTGGAGGTGCTGTGTATCAGGATCAGCTGATCAGCGTAGGTGCCAGTTATCGGGGTCAGCTGATAGGTGGTGGTGCCGGGTGTCGTGGTCAGCTGATAGGTTGAGGTGCTGGGTGTCGGGGTCAGCTGATAGGTGGAGGTGCCGGGTGTCGTGGTCAGCTGATAGGTTGAGGTGCTGGGTGTCGGGGTCAGCTGATAGGTGGAGGTGCTGGGTGTCGGGGTCAGCTGATAGGTGGAGGTGTTGGCTATAGCTAATCAGTGCAGGTGCCGTGTGTCGGGGTCAGCTGATATGTGGAGGTGTCGAGGTTAGTTGATAGATGGAGGTGCTGGGGATGGCTGATCGGTGCAGGTGTCGGGGGTCAGCTGATAGGTGGAGGTGGCAGGGTCAGCTGCTAGGTGGAGGTGCTAGGTATCGGGGGTCAGCTGATATGTGGTGGTGTTTGGTACAACTGATTGGTGCAGGTGTCGGGGTCAGCTGATAAGTGGAGGTGCTGGGTGTCTGGTTCAGCTGTGGAGGTGCCGGGTGTCTGCTACAGCTAATTGGCACAGGTGCCATGTGTTGGTGTCAGCTGATGCGTGGAGGGGCCGGGTGTCGAGGATGGCTGATCGGCACAGGTGCCGGGTGTTGGGGACAGCTGATTGGTGCAGGTGCCCGGTGTCGGGATCAACTGATAGGTGAAGGTGCCGGGTACAGCTGATTGTCACAGGTGCCAGGTGTCGGGGACAGCTGATCGGCGGAGGTGCCAGGTTTCACACTTTTCAATATAAAAATCTAGGACATCCCCTTTTAATCAACTTGTATTCAATTCTGTCCTCAAAAATGTGGTTGTGATGTGTTGAAGGCTTTATACAAACTATTACTGTATATTTAGTAACCTAAGATCTTTAAATTTGTTTTTAGATGTCCGGTAATGGCTGGAGGATTATTTTCCATTGATCGGAAATACTTCTATGAGCTTGGCACTTATGACCCCGGACTGGATGTTTGGGGAGGAGAGAACATGGAAATATCATTTAAGGTATTTTTAAATATTAAGAAATATTTTTATACTGTTGTAGCTGTTCTGTTTTGTCACAAGTCAGCTTGTGGGATCACCAGTGAGGTCCTCTGAATTAGGCCTCTTCAGACCTAATCAAGATCGAGCGCTCGGAGAAAAGACCTGCATTCATGTGAGCATGATCAGTTTTCTGTTTATTTAGCTAAGGTACAGTTTATTTATACCATTTACAGATCAATGTGATATTGCAAAAAAGGCTTCTAGCTGGACTTTACAAGTTGCTCATATGACCTTTAAGTTTTAGCAAAACAAAAACGTAGAGTCATGCATATGAGATAAGAAGAAGATAAGAAGAACAATTAGAGACAATAATAATCCTTGAGCTTGTCTCTTATTCCGAAGGCTCCATAATGACTATGAACTACCACCAGATATACTTACTAATGGAACAATAAAATATCTTTAATAAAGAAATAGAGAAACTATTAACCCTTCTATATCAATACCACCCACCCCTATAGCATGTAATGCAGGCTGGGGAATTGAACTGAGCATTACAAAGGGATTAAAAGAACTTCCTATCTTGTAGCCTTGACCAGGAAAGAACCAGATTTTGGGGGAAAAAAAATAATTTTGGTAAGATGTAAAAGCCACAGACGAGTGTTTCGCTTAACTTGAGGTTGGTGCAAAAGAAGGGAATTTTGTTTACTTACCGTAAATTCCTTTTCTTCTAGCTCCAATTGGGAGACCCAGACAATTGGGTGTATAGCTACTGCCTCCGGAGGACACACAAAGTATTACACTTAAAAGTGTAAAGCCCCTCCCCTCTACTATACACCCTCCCGTGCATCACGGGCTCCTCAGTTTTGGTGCAAAAGCAGGAAGGAGGAAACTTATAAATTGGTCTAAGGTAAATTCAATCCGAAGGATGTTCGGAGAACTGAAACCATAACCAAGAACAATTCAATATGAACAACATGTGTACACAAAGAAAACAACAGCCCGAAGGGCACAGGGGCGGGTGCTGGGTCTCCCAATTGGAGCTAGAAGAAAAGGAATTTACGGTAAGTAAACAAAATTCCCTTCTTCTTTGTCGCTCCATTGGGAGACCCAGACAATTGGGACGTCCAAAAGCAGTCCCTGGGTGGGTAAAAGAATACCTCGATAAAAGAGCCGTAAAACGGCTCCTTCCTTCAGGTGGACCACCGCCGCCTGAAAGACCCGGCTCCCTCAGCTGGCATCTGCCGAAGCGTAGGTATGCACTAGATAGTGCTTCGTGAAAGTGTGCAGCCTCGACCAGGTAGTCGCCTGACACACCTGCCGAGCCGTAGCCTGGTGCAGCAATGCCCAGGACGCACCCATGGCTCTGGCGGAATGGGCCTCCAGCCTGAAGGGACCGGAAGCCCAGCAGAACGGTAGGCTTCAAGAATTGGTTCCTTGATCCAAGTTGACTTGAAAGCCTGCGACCCTTTACGCTGGCCAGCGACAAGGACAAAGAGCGCATCCGAGCGGCGCAGGGGCACCGTACGAGAAATGTAGAGTCTGAGTGCTCTCACCAGACCTAACAAGAGCAAATCCTTTTCACATCGGTGAACTGGATGAGGACACAACGAGGGTAAGGAGATGTCCTGATTGAGATGAAAAGGGAATACCACCTTATGGAGGAATTCCGGAACCGGACGCGGAACCACCTTGTCATGGTGAAACAGCAGGAAAGGAGCTTTGCATGATAACGCTGCCAACTCAGACACTCTCCGAAGTGAGGTGACTGCTACTAGAAAAACCACTTTCTGCGAAAGACATGTGAGCGAAATATCCCTCACGACAAACCCTTTTCCAATCCGGATTGAAGAAGGACAGAAAAGTGGGCAAGGCAAATGGCCAGGGAGAAAAACCCCTGAGCAGAGCACCACGACAGGAATATTTTCCACGTCCTGTGGTTGATCTTGGCGGACGTTGTTTTCCTAGCCTGTCTCATAGTGGCAATGACCTCTTGAGATAATCCTGAAGACGCTAGGATCCAGGACTCAATGGCCACACAGTCAGGTTGAGGGCCGCAGAATTCAGATAGAAAAAACGGCCCTTGAGACAGCAAATCTGGTCGGTCTGGCAGTGCCCACGGTTGGCCGACCGTGAGATGCCACAGGTCCGGGTACCACGACCTCCTCGGCCAGTCTGGAGCGACGAGGAGGCGCGGCGGCAGTCGGCCCTGATCTTGCGTAACACTCTGGGCAACAGTGCCAGAGGAGGAAACACATATAAGGAAGCCGAAACTGCGACCAATCCTGAACTAAGGCGTCTGCCGCCAGAGCCCTGTGATCTTGAGATCGAGCCATGAATGTTGGGACCTTGTTGTTGTGCCGTGACGCCATTAGGTCGACGTCCGGCATCCCCCAGCGGCAACAGATCTCCTGAAACACGTCCGGGTGAAGGGATCATTCCCCTGCGTCCATGCCCTGGTGACTGAGAAAGTCTGCTTCCCAGTTTTCTACGCCCGGGATGTGAACTGCGGATATGGTGGATGCTGTGGTTTCCACCCACAGCAGAATACGCCGGACTTCCTGGAAGGCTTGCCGACTGCGTGTCCCACCTTGGTGGTTAATGTAAGCCACCGCTGTGGAGTTGTCCGACTGAAGTCGGATCTGCTTGCCTTCCAGCCACTGCTGGAACGCTTTTAGGGCAAGATACACTGCCCTGATCTCCAGAACATTGATCTGAAGTGAGGACTGTTGCTGAGTCCACGTACCCTGAGCCCTGTGGTGGAGAAAAACTGCTCCCCACCCTGACAGACTCGCGTCCATCGTGACCACCGCCCAGGATGAGGGTAGGAAGGATTTTCCCTTCGATAATGAGGTGGGAAGAAGCCACCCCCGAAGGGAAGCTTTGGTTGCCTGAGAGAGAGAGACGTCCCTGTCTAGGGACGTCGGCATCCTGTCCCACTTGCGTAGGATGTCCCATTGAAGTGGACGCAGGTGAAACTGCGCGAAAGGGACTGCTTCCATTGCTGCCACCATCTTCCCCAGGAAGTGCATGAGGCGCCTGAAGGGGTGCGACCGACCTTGAAGGAGAGATTGCACCCCTGTCAGTAGTGAACGCTGTTTGTCCAGCGGAAGCTTCACTATCGCTGGAAGAGTATGAAACTCCATGCCAAGATATGTCAGCGATTGGACCGGTGTCAGATTTGACTTTGGAAAATTGATGATCCACCCGAAACTCTGGAGAATCTCCAGAGTAACGTTGAGGCTGTGTTGGCATGCCTCTTGAGAGGGTGCCTTGACCAGCAGGTCGTCTAAGTAAGGTATCACTGAGTGACCCTGAGAGTGGAGGACCGCAACTACTGTAGCCATGACCTTGGTGAAAACTCTTGGGGCTGTCGCCAGGCCGAATGGCAGTGCCGCGAACTGAAGGTGTTCGTCTTTTATGGCGAAGCGCAAGAAGCGCTGATGCTCTGGAGCAATTGGTACGTGGCGATAAGCATCCTTGATATCGATCGATGCTAGGAAATGTCCTTGGAACATTGAGGCGATGACGGAGCGGAGGGAGTCCATCCGGAACCGCCTGGTCCTTACGTGTTTGTTGAGCAGTTTTAGGTCCAAAACAGGACGGAAGGACCCGTCCTTCTTTGGAACCACAAACAGGTTGGAGTAGAAACCGTGACCCTGTTGCTGAAGAGGAACCGGGACCACCACTCCTTCTGCTTTCAGAATGCCCACCGCCTGCAGAAGAGCCTCGGCTCACTCGGGAGGCGGAGATGTTCTGAAGAATCGAGTCGGAGGACGAGAGCTGAACTCTATCCTGTAACCGTGAGACAAAATGTCTCTCACCCAACGCTCATTTACTTGTGGCAGCCAGGTGTCGCAAAAGCGGGAGAGCCTGCCACCGACCGAGGATGCGGTGTGAGGAGGCCGTAAGTCATGAGGAAGCCGCCTTAGTAGCGGCACCTCCGGCGGTCTTTTTAGGGCGTGATTTAGACCGCCATGCGTCGGAGTTCCTCTGATCCTTCTGAGGCCTTTTGGACGAGGAGAATTGGGACCTGCCCGTACCCCGAAAGGACCGAAACCTCGACTGTCTCCTCCTCTGTTGGGGTGTTTTTGGTGTGGCCTGGGGTAAGGATGTTTCCTTTCCCTTGGATTGTTTGATGATTTCATCCAATCTCTCACCAAACAAGCGGTCGCCAGAAAATGGCAAACCAGTTAAGCACTTTTTGGAAGCCGAATCCATTCCCGTAGCCACAAGGCCCTGCGTATTGCTACCGAATTGTCGGCTGCAACCACCGTACGGCTCGCAGAGTCCAGGACAGCATTAATAGCGTAGGACGCAAATGCCGATGTTTGAGAGGTTATGGACGCCACCTGCGGCGCAGACGTACGTGTGAGTGCGTCAATTTGCGCCTGACCAGCTGAGATAGCTCGGAGTGCCCATACGGCTGCGAATGCCGGAGCAAAGGACGCGCCGATAGCGTCATAGATGGATCTCATTAGGAGTTCTATCTGTCTGTCCGTGGCATTTTTGAGCGTGGACCCGTCAGCCACTGTTATAAGACGTTTAGAGTCACGTCCGGACAGAGTCCTGGGTTGCGACCTGCGCCCCATCCTCTAGAGGGTCCTCAACCCTTGAAGAAGTCGGGGAAGATTCCAAGCAAGGCTGCTTAGCCGGACTGGGACTGCGGTTCGTGCCGGAGTACCCCACGTCATAACTAGAGGCCACCCCAGGAACACGCTTCGTCGCAGACCGACAGAGGCCTGGGGCGATCTCGCAGTGCCCGGGGCCTGTTTAAGGGACCGGTCTGGACTGCAAACTCTTAGTCTCTTAGCCGACCACTTGTCCATAGCCTGAGACATGGATAGGGAAAATGACCCAGAGAGTTTCTTAGCAAGCTGTAACTCTGTCCCTGCCGCTTGGACCGGGAACGCCGGCGAAGCTGTTATCTGTGCAGTGCCTGTAATATAGGCGCACAAGAGGTTAAAATAAGCCAGTGTTTTGGCACCCTTACTCTTTAAGAGCAGACAACAGCCTGTCGTCCGCAGAGTAATCAGTGAGGGTATACAGCCAAAAACCAATAATGCTGCCGAACAGTGAAATCATATAGATAGACACATATATATATATATATATATATATATATATATATACACTGCGGCACCCAGGGGGTGACAACACCCTAGGAAGACCACCCTTGAAAAACTGCCCAGTGCTCAGTGAGGGGGAAGGAGGATAGCAACGTATGCTCCAGCCCTCCCTACGTTATGATGCAGGTGTCTGCAGGAATCCGGTGGTCTATAGGGATCAGTGCGGGGGGGCGGAGGACAGCGAGGTGTGCTCCAGCCCTCACTGTCGGCAACCCACCGACCCTCCCGCCCCTCTCCCTGACTGGGAGGCTCAGGGGCGGGAGTGTTAACCCACTAGGCCGCAAAAGCCGGGGATTCAAGTAAAACCGCGGCTGGCAAACATGCATGGTCGGCGCGGTAGTCCCGGACAAAGAATGCCCACCGCAATCGCAGCTGCGTCTGAGGCCAAGGTGCTTCAGGCACCGTGCCAACGGGGACACAGAGTACCTGTAGCTGCAGGGTGTCCCTGACGATACTCCGTCTCCGGCAGGGGCTGCGGATGTGGCTTGTAGCCCTCAGATTCTCTGACCCGGATCTCCCTCAGCTGCAGCCAGAAGGTGTTGAAAAAACATGGCTGACGGCGTTCTCTGAGGAGGAGGGAGGCCTGGGCGTGTTCACACAAAAGTGCGGGAATCTGGTGCCTCAGCGTGGGTAGTGAGGGGGGCGGAGGACAGCTCAATGTACTACAGCCCTCACTGTCGGCGTCACACCGACCGTCCCGCCCTTTTTCCTGACTGGCAGGTCTGAGGGCGGGAGAATCCCATACTAGGCCGCAAAAAGCCGGGGATTAAAGTTGAAATCGCGGCCGACCGGCAGTGCACGGTCGGCGCGGTAGTCCCGGACCCACACGCACGCCGCAGTCGCTGCAGTGTCTGTGCCCAAGGTGCTTTATGCGCCGTCCCAACGGGGACACAGAGCACCTGGAATATGCGTTACTAGGCAGAAGCCGGAGACTAAAGTGTAAGCGCAGCCGGCCACAAGCGCGGTCCCGGCGCACTAACACGCCCAGCAGTGCTGCAGCGTGTACGACACAAGCGCCATGCGCCGTCCCCAAGGGGATACAGAGTACCTCGCAGTAGCAGGGCCATGTCCCTGACGATACTCAGCTCCTGTCCAGCAGATTCCCAGGGGCTGCGGAGGGAGCACGGTCCCAGTGTCTAGAGACCGATTATGGATCCCACTTCACCCAGAGCCCTGCAGGGATGGGGAAGGAAAAACAGCATGTGGGCTCCAGCCTCCGTACCCGCAATGGGTACCTCAACCTTAACAACACCCGACCAGAGTGGGGTGAGAAGGGAGCATGCTGGGGGCCCTATATGGGCCCACTTTTCTTCCATCCGAAATAGTCAGCAGCTGCTGCTGAGTAAGTTGTGGAGCTATGCTTGCATGTGTGCCTCCTTCGCACAAAGCTTAAAAACTTAAAAACTGAGGAGCCCGTGATGCACGGGAGGGTGTATAGCAGAGGGGAGGGGCTTTACACTTTTAAGTGTAATACTTTGTGTGTCCTCCGGAGGCAGTAGCTATACACCCAATTGTCTGGGTCTCCCAATTGGAGCTAGAAGAAAAGGAATTTACGGTAAGTAAACAAAATTCCCTTCTTTTTTCAATTGTCTGGGTCTCCCAATGGAGCGACAAAGAAAGATTTTATATTTCTTTGTAAACCGTAAAATGACAATCCAACTTCAAACTGATGATTTGAATCATAGTAAATGACTATAGGAACAGCGCCACTTCTGTTCATGTCCGGTATTTCAGGCACATCTCATTGACATACAAGTGCATCTCCATAAATTTGAATATCATTAAAAAGTTAATTTATTTCAGTAATTCAATACAAAAAGGGAACCGCATATTTTATATAGAGTCATTGCACACCGAGGGATCTATTCCTATATATTATATAGAGTCATTACACACAGAGGGATCTATTCCTATATATTATATAGAGTCATTACACACACAGAGGGATCTATTCCCATATATTATATAGAGTCATTACACACAGAGGAATCTATTCCTATATATTATATAGTCATTACACACAGAGGGTTCTATTCCTATATATTATATAGAGTCATTACACACAGAGGGATCTATTCCTATATAGTGTATAGAGTCATTACACACAGAGGGAACTATTCCTAAATATTATATATTATAGAGTCATTACACACAGTGATTTATTCCTATATATTATATAGTCATTACACACAAAAGGATCTATTCCTTTATATTATATATAGTCATTACACACAGAGTGATCTATTCCTATATATTATATAGTCATTACACACAGAGGGATCTATTCCTATATATTATATAGAGTCATTACACACAGAGGGATATATTTCAAGTGTTTATTTCTGCTAATGTTGATGATTATGGATTGCAGTCAATGAAAACCCAAAAGTCATTATCTTAGAAAATTAGAATATTATATAAGACCAATTGTCCTTCCCAGAGGACATTATGAGAAACACATGGTTCGAGAAAAAAAAAAAAGTGAAATCCTTGGAAGTGGATCCTGGTGGAATCCTCTCCACATTAGACACTGTAAAATTTAAAAAGCTGAAAGGAAAAAAATCTTCTCCGAAAAACCTCAAATTCTTCAAAATTGTATCAGGAAAATAAAAACGCTGCAAAAAAATGTTTTCCAAAGTGGTTTTCACTTGTCATTTTTAAAAGCCTCAAAAACCTCTGTGTGAATAGAGCCTTATTGGTCATCCAATTCGATGTCTTTATTGCCAGCTAGAGCAGAAACGTTCTTATATTTGAGGAACATCCATTTATTTGTATATTTGGCTTCTCCTGTGTTTTAGGTTTGGATGTGTGGTGGAGAAATTGAGATCATCCCTTGCTCCAGAGTTGGCCACATCTTTAGGAATGACAACCCGTACTCCTTCCCCAAGGATCGGGTGAAAACGGTAGAGAGGAACCTGGCTCGTGTCGCGGAAGTCTGGCTGGACGACTATAAGGAGCTTTTCTATGGTTATGGATTCCACCTTCTCCAAGAACTGGTGAACATTGGAGACCTGACGGAGCAAAAGGAGCTGAGGAAGAGATTACAGTGCAAGAGCTTTAAGTGGTACATAGACAATGTCTACCCGGATCTGGATGCCCCTCTGGTCAGAGCTCAAGGAGTGGTAAGTACCGCTAAATATACAGGTTCACAGTCATATATAGGGTCATATATGCAGTTATTTATGGGGTCATGTATACTAATATATAAATACTAATTAGTGCGTGTATATGTATATATATATATATATATATTGTGAGACTGACCGGGGTTGTCTATGACGGCCGGTACGTCTCGCCCCGGTTGTGCTCCCTCCATGTATTGAAAGCAACTCCACTCCACAGTTTATTGCTGTTTCCCTGCAGGCTGAAAGGAGGGTTAAAAGGAAACAGGAACCGGGGTGTGGGGCCCTAGTGTGAGGGAGTGAACACAACTCCCTAAGCTTCTGCCGAAGAAGCACATGTGAGCCATTTCTGGAATCTGGCTTGTTGGTTCTGGTGGAGGATATTCCGGAATACGTGTTGTGTGCTGTTTTGGATTTGGTTTTGTGCAATAAACTGTGTGCTGTGACCATTGGCGCCTGGATCCCGTGTCTTCTGCCGCGCAGCCGACCACGTTACCTCACAGATGGTGGAGAACGCGGGCATGTCAGCCCGGTGAGGTGTAGCATCCATCCCTGGTGACCCAGTAGCGCATGTCCTGGATTCGAGCGGCTATACTACAGCCCAAACCCGGCGGCGACATGGAGGACATACTAAAGCAGCTGGCTCAGGCTAATGCACAGCAACAACAGACCAATGCACACCTGCTCCGGTCGTTGGATCGTCAGCAGCAACAGCACCAGCACTCCTTGCAATTGCAGGAACAAAGGCACCAAGAACAGATGGTCCTCCTGACCAAGTCGATCCGTGCCGGACCGGCAGCAACAACCCCGGGACCGGGTGACGACTAGAGATGAGCGAACCGGTCGTGGTTCGGCTCGAGGTCGGTTCGCCAAACGGGGGTCCCGTTCGAGTTCGGCTCGTCGAACGTTCGACGAACCAAACTCGAACCTATAGGCTATAATGGGAGGCAATCACAAACACATAAAAATGCATTATAAATGTACACAAACAGTTAATAAACATTGCCATAACACTTACCGGTCCCCGCGATCCCTTCTGCACTCTGTCTCCTGCCGCTATTCCATCCGATGATAGCTGAATCCTCCCGGTGACCGGCACTGCCAGCAGAGATGCAGGACCTATCGTGACATCAAAATAGCCATGTGACCAGTCACGTGGCTATTATCTCATTGGCTACAGACTGGTCACATGACTATGATGCGTCATGTAGGACCTGCGAGTGCATCTCTCCGGTACACGGTGCACATATGTGTATCGCCGTGTACCGGCGACATGCTCTAGCACACGGTCGACTCCCCGTTCCGTTAGGTACCGGCTGACACAGCCGGTCATTAACGGAGATCACCGTTGCCATAGCAACGCAGTTAACGGTGACGTCACCGCTAACCGCAGCTCCGAGAGCACCGTTGCTATGGTAACGCGTCTGTCAGCGTTACCGCTGTTACCGCTGACAGCCAGCACTGATCACTCACGGAGGGAAGGCTACACGCTGCTTCCCGATTGTAGTGAGGATTGTAGTGAGGATGAGGTTCCCCAGCCCCAAGTGATGAGCTGGTGAACCTCATCCTCACTACAATCGTCACTACTACTACACTAGTGAGGATTGTAGTGAGGATGAGGTTCCCCAGCTCATCAAGTGATGATCTGGGGAACCTCATCCTCACTACAATCGTCACTACTACTACACTAGAAAGAAAGAAGACAGAAGAGCAGGATCGTGGAGGGCTGACAGGGGGTAATAAAGATGGAGTCTCTAATGTGTCTGTGTATTTATTTCTATTAAAGTATTTTTTCTCTGTGTGGTGTCTTTTTTTTAACCCTTTATTGGAGATTCTTAATGGCCGGGTCAAACGTGCCTGACATTAAGAATCTCTGGCTTAATACTGGCTAGTAAAACAAAGCCAGTATTAACTCATGATTACCCAATAAGCCACCCGGCTCCAGGGCTGTTGGAAGAGTTGGATACAGCGCCAGATGATGGCGCTTCTATGAGAGCGCCATTTTCTGAGATGGCTGCGGACTGAAATCCGCAGCAGAGGCGCCCAGAAACCTCGGGCTAACCTGTGCTGCGGATTCCAATCCCCAGCTGCCTAGTTGTACCCGGCTGGACACAAAAATGGGGCGAAGCCCATGTCATTTGCTTTTTAATTATTTCATGAAATAAGTGAAATAATTAAAAAAAACGGGCTTCCCTATATTTTTGGTTCCCAACCGGGTACAAATAGGCAACTGGGGGTTGGAGGCAGCCCGTGGCTGCCTTCTGTACCTGGCTAGCATACAAAAATATGGCGAAGCCCACGTCATTTTTTTGGTGGGCAAAAAACTTCTGCATACAGTCCTGGATGGAGTATGCTGAGCCTTGTAGTTCTGCAGCTGCTGTCTGCTCTTCTCCATACAGACAGACAGCAGCTGCAGAACTACAAGGCTCAGCATACTCCATCCAGGACTGTATGCAGAAGTTTTTTGCCCCCTGAAAAAATTATGTGGGCTTCGCCATATTTTTGTATGCTAGCCAGGTACAGCAGGCAGGTACGGCTGCCCCCAACCCCCAGTTGCCTATTTGTACCCGGCTGGGAACCAAAAATAAAGGGAAGCCCTTTTTTTATTATTTCATGAATTTCATGAAATAATTAGAAAACAAATGACGTAGGCTTCGCCCCATTTTTGTGTCCAGCCAGGTACAACTAGGCAGCTGGGGATTGGAATCCGCAGCACAGGTTGGCCTGAGCTTTCTGGGCCCCACTGCTGCGAATTGCAGTCTGCAGCCGCCTCAGAAAATGGCATTTTCATAGAAGCGCCTTCTTCTGGCGCTGTATCCAACTCTTCCAGCACCTGCCTGCTATACCTGGCTAGCATACAAAAATATGGCGAAGCTCACGTCCTTTTTTTGTAGTTTTTTGGCAAAAAAAATAAAAAATGCTTCCCTGGATTTTCCATTGCCAGTGAAGGTAACACCAAGCAGTGGGGGTTAGCAGCCAGTAGCTGCTTGGATTACCCTTAGCTAGCAATACAAAAAATGCAGCGGGAGCCCATATATATTTTTTTTAATTATTTATTTAAATAACTAAAAATAAAATGGGCTTCCCTGTATTTTGATTGCTGGACATCACAGTGCTGTAAAAATAAATCTTTAAAAAAATGACGTAGCGCTCCGCGGTATTTTTGATTCTCAGCGCAGATAAAGCAGACAGCTATGGGTTGCCACCCCCATCTGCCTGCCGTTACCTTGGTTGGCAATCAAAATACAGGGAAGCCCATTAATTTTTTCTATTTAAAAAATAGTTAAAAAAAAAAATGACGTTGGGTCCCCCCATTTTTGATAGCCAGTTAGGGTAAAGCAGACGGCTGTAGCCTGAAAACCACAGCTGGCAGCTTTACCGTGGTTGGGGATCCAATGTGGAGGTCCCCTCAGGCTCTTTTTTATAATTATTTTATAAATATTAATAATTACACAATAAAAGTAGGGTCCCCCCCCAAATTGGATCACCAGCCAAGGTAAAGCGGACAGCTGTGGTCTGGTATTCTCAGGGTGGGAAGGTCCATAGTTATTGGGCCTTCACAGCCTAAAAATAGCAGGCCGCAGGCACCCCAGACGTGGCGCATCCACTAGATGCGCCAATCCTGGCACTTCACCCCAGCTCATCCCGTGCCCTGGTGCAGTGGCAAACGGGGTAATAAATCGGGTTGATACTAGCTGTAAAGTCACCTGAGATCAAGCCCAGCAGTTTGTGATGTCATGGCGTCTATTAGATACCCAACATCATAAACTGTCAGTACTAACAAACAAAAAAAAAAAATCGACAAAAGAAATTTATTTGAAAAAACAGTCCCCAAAACATTTCCTCTTTCACCAATTTATTGTAAGAAAAAAAATAAAGGGGTCCCACGACGACTCTGGACCGTCTAGAATATGGGGGGGAGACACTCAGGGAACGTATCCCCCATTTTCTAGGAGTGTGGACCCTTCATGTGAGGAGTGTGGGTGCAATGAATCTGCACTCACTCTCCCCGGGTCCACAGCAGCAGAGTCCATGTCGTAATGGTTGCTACCAAAGCTGCAATGCCCTGCTCATGAGGTAAGGGCATGCCTAATCAGGAGAACTACTGTAGAGGAAGCTCTGCTCACTGGTATATAGGTGCTCAGAGGTAATAATAGATAAAATTAGTGAGTAACCTCGGCACTCTAAATCTCCCAGACTAAGTCAGTAAGTCACAACAGATAGTAATGCAAAATCACTCTTTATTGGTCTGTATTAAGAAAAAAATCTTTCATAAGCATATATGTTTTTGTCCAAAACAAGTTACAAATGACGTTTCGGCCTGAGCCTTCGTCAGATTGGACTTATCTGCATGTAATCATGAAAAATGACAATAATCAGTATCACATAAGAGTGAAAGAACAATAACATAAACTCGAACAATGTAGAGGTACAATTGGGATGCAGCAAAAAAATTGCAACACAGCAAGAAATGAAACACATGATACAAATGTCATAATACAGTACAAGGACAATATAGTAATGACAAATATGGGGTCAGAGTAGACTTAGACAGCTCTGGTACGAAAGAGATGTCAATCGTAAAGTAACATGTGCAGTAGGTGTAGAGCTACAGTATGCATGGCAGAGCTAATGGGTAGACCGACCATAGAAAAAGAACGGAGAAAAAGTGGAGAAAAAGTGGAGAAAAAGTGGAGAAAAAGTGGAGAAAAAGTGGAGAAAAAAATGGAGAAAAAAGTGGAGAAAAAGTGGAGAAAAAATGGAGGAAACAGTGGAGAAAAAGTGGAGAAAAAGTGGAGAAAACGTGGATAAAAAAATGACGTAGGGTTCCCCCTAGTTTTGTAGCCAGCTTGGGTAAAGCAGACGGCTGCAGCCTGCAGACCACAGCTGGCAACCTCACCTTGGCTGGTAATCCAAAACTGAGGGCACCCCACGCTGTTATTTTAAATTAAATAAATAATTTAAAAAAAAAACACGTAGGGGTCCCCCAAAATTGGATCACCAGCCAAGGTAAAGCAGACAGCTGGGGCCTGATATTCTCAGACTAGGGAGGTCCATGGTTATTGGACTCTCCCCAGCCTAAAAATAGCAGGCCGCAGCCGCCCCAGAAGTGGCGCATCCATTAGATGCGCCAATCCTGGTGCTTCGCCCCAGCTCATCCCGCGCCCTGGTGCGGTGGCAAATGGGGTAATATATGGGGTTAATACCAGATGTGTAATGTCACCTGGCATCAATCCCTGGGGTTGGTGAGGTCAGGCGTCTATCAGATACCCGACATCACCAACCCAGTCAGTAATAAAAAAAATAGACGACAAACACATTTTTATTTGAAAAAACACTCCCCAAAACATTCCCTCTTTAACCAATTTATTAGAATGAAAAACAAATCCAGGTCTGGTGTAATCCAAGGGGTTGCCATGACGATCCACACTGTCCCAGTCAATGAAGAGCAGGATGTTCCCCATTGGCTGGGAGAGCAGTGCAGTGACCTGAGCTAACATCAATGGGTCAGCCCAGGTCACTGCAGGGCATGACAAGTGCTGCTGTCAGCGAGGTACATTACCTGCGCTGATCTCCAGCACACTGACAGCACCTGTCACTGAGTTCAATGACCGCCGCCTTCACAGCCAAGTATCGCGAGAGGCCCGTGACGTCACCGCTAGTCAGTCTCGGGTCGGAAGCGAGAGAAGGTGATGTGACAAGCGGCGGCCATGGAGGACAGTGAGAGCGCTGAGGTCGGGATGGCGGGACTTCATCACCGCAGGTAAGCCGAGCGGGACCGTGTGTGTGTGTGTGTGTGTGTGTGTGTGTGTGTGTGTGTGTGTGTGTGTGTGTGTGTGTATATATATATATATGTGTGTGTGTGTGTGTGTGTGTGTGTGTGTGTACGTGTGTACATGCCGCGGGCAGGAGGGGGCGGAGCGAGCTGAGCGGGGAAGTGTCGGCTTCCTGCACGTAACTAGGATAAACATCGGGTTACTAACCAAAGCGCTTTGGTTGGATACCCGATGTTTATCTTGGTTACCAGCTTGTGGCAGGCTGCCAGCGATGGCTCCTGCACACTGTAGCTGTAAAAAGCCCTGCTTTTTGCTGCTAGAACCGTTCTCGAACGTATCTAGAACTATCGAGCTTTTGCAAAAAGCTCGAGTTCTAGTTCGATCTCGAACAGCCCCCAAAATCACTCGAGCCTAGAACTGGAGAACCTCGAACCTCGAACCGCGCTCAACTCTAGTGACGACGGCAGCGTCCGGAAGGCGGTGAGACAAGCGTTGCAAAAGATGACACCGGGGGATGATGTGGAAGTGTTCCTGGCTCTGTTTGAGCGGGTGGCCGAGCGGGAGAAGCTGCCGACCCCCCAGTGGGCTGAGGTATTGTCGTCCTATCTGACGGGGGAGCCCCAAAAAGCGTACCTGGACCTCTGTACCGAGGACGCCATAGAATATGAGACCCTGAAAGCCAAAATTCTTGCTCGGTTGGGGGTGAATACTTATGTACGGGCTCAGCGGGTAAATCAGTGGTTCTATGAGGAAGTCAAACCCGTACGCTCCCAGGCCTATGACTTGCATCTGGTAAAGAAGTGGTTGCAGCCTGACACTCTGAGCCCAGCGCAAATGGTGGAGAGGGTAGTGGTTGATCGCTTTGTGCGCACTTTACCCGTCACCATTCAACGGTGGGTAGGACAGGGCGACGCAAGTACCCTGGACCAATTAGTGTGCCTGGTGGAGCGGCATGTGGCTACGCAGGACTTGATACGGGACACTGAGACTTTGCGTGCCGCCTGTCGGTCCGGCCCCTCCAAGCTTCGGGCCAAGGACCCACCGCTGACACCGGTGCGGGAGTCCGCTACCGTCCCGTCTGAGGCCGCGCCCGCCGTCCCTGAGGTCCGGAAGGTTATGTACCCTAAACGACAACTCGTCAAGGGGGTTTCCTTCCCTATTAGATGTTGGCGGTGCCAGCGGGTGGGACATATGGAAGCCCAGTGTCCACTCGCCACGGAGCCCATGGATTGTGGGGTTACCTGGCGGGGTTCAATGTATGCTCAGGCGGTGTGTACCGCGGACCTTGTCTCCCCGGAGACTGAGCCCCAATTGTGCCAAATACAGGTGAATGGATGTCCGGTTACAGGCTTGTTGGATTCCGGAAGCTTAGTGACCATTGTGCGATCAACCCTAATGGCTGAAGTAAAGGCCACAGGACGTACAGTGGGGGTGGTTTGCATACATGGGGACCGCCGAGACTATCCCACGGGGGTTGTCACCATCACAGCACCCTGCGGTCAGGTGCAACATGAGGTGGGACTTATGAACACTCTTCCCTACGACATGATCCTAGGAAGGGATCTGCCGTATTTTTGGACTCTATGGAAGGGACCTTCTAATTCCCCTCCGGTATTGGACAGTCCGGGACCTGAGCCCGACAATCCCGAATCCGGGACGCCTGCCGTAGGGCTCCCCATGATAGGGACAGAATGTGAACCCGATAGGTCACCCCTAGAGGTATTGGCAGGAGAGGCTGAGATGGTCGAGCCCATCCCGGAGTTGGAGGCGTCCCCGGATACGTTTGGGACAGCCCAACTCCAGGACCCTACATGAATACATGCCCGGGGTCGGGTGACAGTGGTTGACGGGGTGGCACAGGTGCCCGGTGCCCAGGTAAGGTACCCCCATTTCGCTCTTAAGCAGGACTTGCTCTACCAGGTAGATGAAATACGGGGCATGGTGGTAGAGCAGTTGGTGGTGCCCCAGCCGTATCGCCGGCGGGTCCTCGACTTGGCTCATAAACACCTGATGAGTGTCCACCTAGGGGCCAAGAAAACGCAGAAGCGAATATTGCAAAGGTTCTATTGGCCCGGGGTCTTTGGGGAGGTAAAACGGTTATGCGAAACCTGCCCGGAGTGTCAGCTTACCGCACCCCTGGCCCACTTTCGCAGTCCGTTGGTACCGTTACCCATTATAGAAGTCCCTTTTGAACGGATAGGGATGGATCTGGTGGGGCCCCTCGTAAAGTCCGCTCGAGGGCACCAACACATCCTAGTGATCGTCGACTATGCCACCCAGTATCCAGAGGCGATACCTCTCAGACCTACTTATAGCTCGAGAGTTGTTTGCTGTGTTCTGCCGGGTGGGGTTGCCCAAGGAGATTCTTACGGATCAGGGGACCCCATTCATGTCTAAAGTGACCAAAGAGCTATGCCGGCTACTCCAGATCAAGCAGTTGCGTACGTCTGTGTATCATCCTCAAACGGACGGTTTAGTGGAGCGATTCAATAAAACCCTGAAAACCATACTAAAAAGGGTGATTTCCAAAGATGGGAAAGACTGGGATATGATGCTTCCCTATTTGATGTTTGCCATCCGAGAGGTGCCACAGGCATCCACGGGGTTTTCGCCTTTTGAGTTGTTATACGGGCGACATCCCCGGGGATTGTTGGACCTGGCAAAGGAAACATGGGAGCAGGAGTCCACCCCCCATAAAAGTGTGATTGAACACATTTTAGGAATGCAGAACCGCATAAGCGCGGTCATGCCAATTGTGAAGGAGCATTTACAGGAGGCTCAGGCCGCGCAGAGCGGCCGCTACAATAGACAAGCCACCGTGCGGACATTTAACCCCGGGGATCGGGTGTTGGTGTTGGTCCCCACGGCAGAGAGTAAATTCCTGGCTCAGTGGCAAGGCCCCTACGAGATAAAGGAAAGAATCGGGGCGGTCAACTATAAGGTATTGCAGCCCGGTAGGCGGAAACCTGAACAAATATATCATGTCAACCTGTTAAAACCTTGGCAGGAACGGGAAAGCCTGATGGTTGATTTTTCCCCATCTCTCTCCTCTTCGGGTCGTTCAAATCCGGATCCAGCGACCTCCGGAGAGGACGAACCGGAAGTAAGGATTGGAGAAGCCCTCACCAAGCAACAGAGGCGAGAGGCCAGACAGCTGGTTCAGCAGAACCCCGATGTCTTCTCCGAGCTGCCTGGTAGGACCAGTCTGATACGACATGACATTGTCACCGAGCCTCACCTGAAGGTACGCCTGAAGCCATACCGGGTGCCGGAGGCTCGAAGACAAGCCATATCAGAGGAAGTGAAGACAATGCTACGCCTGGGGGTCATCGAAAAATCCCGAAGTGAATGGGATAGTCCCATTGTCCTAATACCAAAACCCGATGGCTCCTTAAGGTTCTGCAATGACTTTAGGAGATTGAACGAAATATCCAAGTTCGATCTCTACCCCATGCCCCGGGTGGATGAGCTGATTGATAGGTTGGGACAGGCGCGATATTTCACCACGCTCGACCTGGGTCGACCAAGGGTACTGGCAGGTGCCACTGACGGAGTCCGCCAAGGAGAAAACCGTTTTTGTTACGCCGGAGGGTCTCTTCCACTATGTTGTCTTGCCTTTTGGGTTACATGGCGCTCCGGCCACGTTCCAGAGGTTGATGGACTTGGTGCTGGAACCCCACCAGGCGTATGCATCAGCGTACCTTGACGACATCATTATTTACAGCTCCGAGTGGCAGACCCACTTGGAACAGGTACAAGCGGTGGTGAACGCGCTCCGAACAGCCGGATTGACAGCCAATCCCAAGAAATGTGCGTTGGGGCTCACGGAGGCCCGCTACTTGGGCTACGTAATAGGCCAAGGCGTGATTAAGCCCCAAATTAACAAAGTTGAGGCGATCCAGAAGTGGCCTAGACCCCTGACCACGAAGCAGGTTAGGGCCTTCCTGGGTATCGTGGGGTACTACAGGAGGTTTGTTAAAAATTTTGCGAGACTATCAGCCCCCTTGACGGACCTTCTCAAAGGCAGGAAGTCTGTCATGGTGCGCTGGACTCCGCAGGCCGAGGACTCCTTCCGGGCCCTGAAGGGGGTCCTGTGCAGACAGCCCGTTCTTGTCAACCCTGATTTCCGGAAGGTAGAAGAAAGCAGCAAATTTCCAGCGCCAGGAGAAGCTTAATTAAAAGTCCACTTTATTGAGTAAAAATAAATAAAAAACCAGCAGGTACAGCATATGTCGGATGACTTACAGAACAACGCGTTTCGACACTCAGGTCTTAATCATTGAGAACATGATTAAGACCTGAGCGTCGAAACGCGTTGTTCTGTAAGTCATCCGACATATGCTGTACCTGCTGGTTTTTTATTTTTACTCAATAAAGTGGACTTTTAATTAAGCTTCTCCTGGCGCTGGAAATTTGCTGCTTTCTTCTACAATGGTACGGCTGCCTAGCCATATTCCGTGCGCAGGAATTGGATACTACCAGCAGGACTGTTGGTGAGCTGGATTTTTTCTCTTTTCTTGATTTCCGGAAGGAGTTCGTAGTATAGACTGACGCCTCTGAGGTCGGCCTGGGGGCAGTGCTGTCTCAGGTGGTTCAGGGGGAGGAACACCCCGTCACCTTCTTAAGTAGGAAGCTCACCCCTCCCGAGCGGAATTATACCGTAGTGGAGAAGGAGTGCCTGGCGATCAAGTGGGCCTTGGAGTCCCTACGCTATTACCTGCTGGGACGGCAGTTTCGCTTGGTGACTGATCACTCTCCGCTGGTCTGGATGAGGTCCGCCAAGGAACGAAATGCCCGGGTTACCCGGTGGTTCCTTTCTCTACAGAACTTCTGGTTTACGGTTGAACACCGGGCCGGAAGGTTGCAGGGCAACGCTGATGCCTTGTCCCGCGGCCCGTGTTTGATGGCGGTAGTTCAACCCCGCACGCTTGAACTGAGGGGGGGGGGTATGTGAGACTGTGACCGGGGTTGTCTATGACGGCCGGTACGTCTCGCCCAGGTTGTGCTCCCTCCATGTATAGAAAGCAACTCCACTCCACAGTTTATTGCTGTTTCCCTGCAGGCTGAAAGGAGGGTTAAAAGGAAACAGGAACCGGGGTGTGGGGCCCTAGTGTGAGGGAGTGAACACAACTCCCTAAGCTTCTGCCGAAGAAGCACATGTGAGCCATTTCTGGAATCTGGCTTGTTGGTTCTGGTGGAGGATATTCCGGAATACGTGTTGTGTGCTGTTTTGGATTTGGTTTTGTGCAATAAACTGTGTGCTGTGACCATTGGCGCCTGGATCCCGTGTCTTCTGCCGCGCAGCCGACCACGTTACCTCACAATAATGTATGTATGTATGTATGTGTGTGTGTGTGTATGTATGTGTGTATATATGTATGTATGTATGTATGTATGTATATGTATGTATATGTATGTATATATATATATATATATATATATATATATATATATATATATATATATATATATATATATATATATATATAAATATTTTTATGCCGTGTGGCTTAGGCCAAAGTGTCAGCTTCAGGAACGGGCGGTCATGTGTCTGGAAGTATGCAATTTGTATACTTCTGACCACATTCCAACTAGACGTTGCTCAATTCACTTGCATTGAGAGAGGCTGTGAACGTCTAGTTGGCATGTGATCATGTGTATGCAAATCACATACATGCGGTCATGTGGCGGCCTGCTCTTGCCGCCGGCATCAAAGAATCCTGAGATTGCACTCACTGTGAGGATTCACAAGTCTGCAGTCACTTAGCCCCAAGCCTGGACAAATCCAGGACAGGGCAACCCGGTGGCTCAGTGGTTAGCACTGTAGTCTTGTGGTGGCTCAGTGGTTAGCACTGCAGTTTTTTGGTGGCTCAGTGGTTAGCACTGCAGTCTTGTCATGGCTCAGTGGATAGCACTACAGTCTTGCAGTGCTGGGGTCCTGGGTTCAAATTCCGTTAAGGGCAACATCTTCAAGGAGTTTGTATGTTCTCCCCGTGTTTGCGTGGGTTTTCTCCGGGTTCTCTGGTTTCCTTCCACACACCAAAGACATACAGATAGGGACTCTAGATTGTGAGCCCCAATGGGGACAGTGTTGCTGACTTAGGTAAAGTGCTGCAGAATATGTTAGCGCTATAGAAGAAAAATAAAGATGTTTAATTATAAAATATATGAAAACAGCAAGTTGTATATGTAATATACATAATGGCCACTGGGGGGCAGAAGAGTACAATTGTTTACTAAATAGACTAAATGTTTGCAGAACTTTTTCCTCTTTTAATTACTTCCGCCACAACTCAAGCTGGTATGTATTAACGGATAAATGCGTGCTATAAAATAAAACACACACAGGTTTGCAGGTTACAGGTTAGTCTGTAATTGACTATAAGGTACAGTCACTACGTCTTCATGTGAGCCCAGCAGTTCATGTCAGTACAGAGTAGCGAAAAGTTGGTTATTTAAAGAAGTTGTCCAGTTACCAAAACTGATTTTTTTTTTTCTGATAAATCTTGCTAATATGTGCCCCTCAACACATCTATTCTGTTTTTTCAGCAAAATTACCTTTTATTGTGCACTAGCAGCACACGGTCATTGCTGGCTCCAGCTCTGATGGGGTTAATCTCTCCTCTGACTTCCTGTGTTCAGCTCCTACAAGTCCCAGAATTCTTTGTGGCTCTAGGGCGGTGTCTGGCTTATCTAACACACCCATTGTGTCTAATACACCCACTCTGCTCCCACCCAAACCCTCCTCCCTGCCTCTTCCCTGTGGATGTGCACTGAGAGAAATCAAAGAGACAGCAGCAGCTCTGCACAGCCAGGGGAAGAAAGTGTGTGTGCGCGTATATACAGTGTATGTGTATGTGTGCGCGTATATATAGTGTATGTGCATGCGTATATACAGTGTATGTGTATGTGTGCGCGAATATACAGTGTGTGTGTGTGTGTGTATATACAGTGTGTGTGCGCGTATATACAGTGTGTGTGTGTGTGCGCGTATATACAGTGTGTGTGTGTATATACAGTGTGTGTGCGTATATACAGTGTGTGTGTATATACAGTGTGTGTGTGTGTGTGTGTGTGTATATACAGTGTGTGTGCGCGTATATACAGTGTGTGCGTGTGTGTGCGCGTATATACAGTGTGTGTGCGTATATACAGTGTGTGCGTATATACAGTGTGTGTGCGTATATACAGTGTGTGTATATATACAGTGTGTGTGTGTGTGTGTGTGTGTGTATGTCATACTCACCTGTCTGCAGGGTCCCGGTGCCATGCCGGCTACCAGCCCCTGTCTCGGTCCCGCCGCTCTGGCTGTGTGCAGTCTCCCCGGGGCAGGACCTTGCTTGCAGGACCTAGCGGTGGATCACCTGATGCAGTCACCTGACGCATCAGCTGATCAATTCTCGCGGTATCGCCGGCTTTTTCGCGCCCGGCCGGCTATCAGCTGATCCTGCCGTCAGGGGACTTCATCAGCTGATTACCGGCAGCTCCTGCAGTGATGGGCCAGGATCAGACTCCGCTGCAGGAGCTGCCGGTAATCAGCACATAAGTGAGTATTTTTATTTATTTTATTTTTTTTGCACTGATGCATCAGCTGATTGTATAATCGGCTTTTATACAATCAGCTGATGTGTCATGTGATTCACGTAGTTTAACCTGACACATCATCTGATCGCTTTGCCTTCCAGCAAACCGATCAGATGATATTGGATCCGGATTGGACGGCGCGGGACCCTAACCCAGGATTACTGCGGAGGGGGGTTTATTTCAATAAAGATGGAGTCACTAATTGTGTTGTGTTTTATTTCTAATAAAAATATTTTTCTGTGTGTTGTGTTTTTTTTTTATCATTACTAGAAATTCATGGTGGCCATGTCTAATATTGGCGTGACACCATGAATTTCGGGCTTAGGGCTAGCTGATAATATACAGCTAGCCCTAACTCCATTATTACCTAGCTAGCCACCCGGCATCAGGGCAGCTGGAAGAGTTGGATACAGCGCCAGAAGATGGCGCTTCTATGAAAGCGCCATTTTCTGGGGTGGCTGCGGACTGCAATTCGCAGTGGGGGTGCCCAGAAAGCTTGGGCACCCTGCACTGTGGATTCCAATCCCCAGCTGCCTAGTTGTACCCGGCTGGACACCAAAATTAGGCGAAGCTCACATCATTTTTTTTTTTAATTATTTCATGAAATTCATGAAATAATTTAAAAAAAAAAGGGCTTCTCTATATTTTTGGTTCCCAGCCGGGTACAAATAGGCAGCTGGGGGTTGGGGGCAGCCCGTACCTGCCTGCTGTACCCGGCTAGCATACAAAAATATGGCGAAGCCCATGTCATTTTTTTTTTCTTTTTGGGTAAAAAACTGCATACAGTCCTGGATGGAGGATGCTGAGTCTTGTAGTTCTGCAGCTTCTGTCTGCTCTCCTGCATACACTAGTGAATGGAGGATGCTGAGCCTTGTAGTTCTGCAGCTTCTGTCTGCTCTCCTGCATACACTAGTGAATGGAGGATGCTGAGCCTTGTAGTTCTGCAGCTGTTGTCTGCTCTCCTGCATACACTAGTGAATGGAGGATGCTGAGCCTTCTAGTTCTGCAGCTTCTGTCTGCTCTCCTGCATACACTAGTGAATGGAGGATGCTGAGCCTTGTAGTTCTGCAGCTGCTGTCTGCTCTCCTGCATGCACTAGTGAATGGAGGATGCTGAGCCTTGTAGTTCTGCAGCTGCTGTCTGCTCTCCTGCATACACTAGTTCTGCAGCTGTCTGCTCTCCTGCATACAATGAACATTTTGAATAAGGAAATGACATCAGACCTTTTTTTTTTTTTTCATCAACAATCTTTAATGGCATTGGGAACTGATTAAAAACGCAGTGAGCAAAAACGCAGCAAAAAACGCACCAAATCGCGGCAAAAACGTGACATGCAGCACCGCAGGTGACAGAGCAGAGCAAGTTGGTGACATGCTCTGCTCTGACACATAGTGTGCTGCATGTCACTGTATCCACTCTGGGACTTGTTGTGCAGGTGACCGGATGCTACATGTCACTAACTGTCTCCACTCTGGGACTTGTTGTGCAGGTGACAGAGTGGAGCAGATTGGTCCCATGCAGCGTCCGGTCACCTGTGCTGCTGGTGGGAGTATATGATCACACTGCCGACACCGCCCACTCTCCTGACAGCTGAGCACAGCGGGCGGGTGGACAGTGTGATCACATACTTGCGTGACAGGGGGGATTTCAGTGGAGGAAACCCCCCCTGTACTCCACACTGGAGCCCGTACTTCCCACAGCTGACAGAGGGTAAGAGTGCGCTCTGCCTTCACCGCTCCACACTGGCGTCCTCCGGCTCCTCCCCTCGATGCTGTGCTGTGACGTGCGGTAGTCACCGCCCACAGCCCAGTCAATCAGTGTGAGTGGCGCCGGCATCCTGTGACGTACCCGTCTAGTTTGAGAGCCCGGAAATGCCGGGACGTCAGAGGATGCCGGCGGCCACAGCTCCAGGGGGTCATGTGACAGGCACTGAGCGTGCAGGATAGCGCCGCTCAGTGCCAGAACTGGAAACAGAAGCCAATGGAGAAGATGCATACAATGGTAAGTGATAATCATTGGGGGAAAAAAAAAAAATGGGTGAACCACCCCTTTAAGTAAATACTGAAAAATACAATTGATGTTTTGATTTTTTTTTTCCATTGCATCGTAATAAAATAAAATGTGATTTAACTTTGATCTCTTTGCATTTTAGATAAAAAATATTGCACTGGGAAAGTGCCTGTCATTGAAAAACTCTACTGTGGTCCTTGAATCATGTGATGCCAGCAAGCAGGTATGTGGTTGTGTATGAAAGCGGACCCAAACTATATTTTCTTACAACTTTTGCATTGTACTGCTCCTCTGTTATTCCTCCTGACTGTGTAGATCCACATCCTATCCAAAGAAGCCTCTGACCTTGTGGACGTCCACACCGGTCTCAGGATTTGGGTTCAGACTTTTAGGCACTGTGCGCACGCTGCAGATTTACAGCGGATTTGCTGCAGAAAATGTGTCTAACATTTATGCAGTCCTTCCCCAGCAAAACCTATGGGTATAAAAAAAAATGCTGTGCGCACACTGCGTTTTGTTGTACCCACGGATTTACCTGCGGAATTTCCGCTGCGGAATTCATGAGCATGTCACTTTTCCGCAGGTACCTGCGTTTTTTGCCATAGATAATGGTAAAAATCCGTAGGGACCAACCTGCGGAAAACCACGGCAAATCTGTGGCAAAACCGCATGAGGATTTCATTGCGGTTTTGGTGCGTTTTTTTTTTTTTTACTGCGGGTGTGGAATTCTTTAAGAGGGTACGGATTTTCCTTGAGAAAGTCAATTTCTAGTGCGCACATGGCCTAAAGCTCTATGCGCTCATTGAGTATTTGGTTGCAGAAATTTCGGCACCATTTCTGCATCTGTTGGCAGAAAAAAGCCGCAAAAACGTTGAAAGCATTGACGTGCTGCAGATTATTTTTTGCACCAAATCTGCAAGTAGAAAACATTCAAAGTATGCACAAAACCTCAAATTTTTCCGTAAACTTTGCTTTAGGCTATGTGCACACAGGCGTTTTTTTTGCGTTTTTTTTCATGCTTCTTTTCCTTGCTTATTTTAATCAATAAAAGCAAGGAAAAAAGCATCACAGCAAAGTCTATGAGAATCGTGACATGCTGTACACACACTGCTTCTTTTTTTCTTGCAGATTTTGTTGCAGAAAAAAGAAGCAGCATGGCAAATGTTTTTTAGGTTTTTTTCTGCATTTCTATAATCCCCTGCAGAGCTTTATTACTAGAGGGGATTATATCGCAGCACTTTGCCTCATACAATCGTGCATACAGGATGGTCCCCACATAGCTTCTCATAAGCCAGATCAGATACCCACAATTTGCACTGACGAGAGGCAATCACCCCGAAACACCGTGTCTGCAAATTGGGATTCTGATCTGGCAATAAATCCTAAAGGCAGCGTTACACTGTATGATATATCGTGCAATCGCACCCGCCCCCGTCGTTTGTGCGTCACGGGCAATTTGTTGCCCGTGGCGTACAAAGTCGTTAACCCCCATCACACGTACTTATCCCGAACGACCTCGCTGTGGGCTGCAAACCTCCTCTCACTGAAGGGGGAGGGACGTTCGGCGTCACAGCGACGTCACACAGCGGCCGGCCAATAGAAGCGGAGGGGCGGAGATGAGCAGGACGTAACATCCCGCCCACCTCCTTCCTTCCGCATTGCTGGCGGGATGCAGGTAAGCTGTGTTCGTCATTCCCGGGGTGTCACACGGAGCGATGTGTGCTGTCTCAGGAACGATGAACAACCGGAGAACAGAAGGAGGAACGACATTATGAAAATGATCGACGTTGGGTGAGTATTTTTGCTCGTTCACAGTCGCTCATAGCTGTCACATGCTACGATATCTCTAACGATGCCGGATGTGCGTCACGAATTCCGTGACTCCGACGACATATCGTTAGATATATCGTAGCGTGTGACGGGGCCTTTAGTCTTATGAAAAGGCTTGTTTAAAAAGCCACTTTTGACTTTCAGGATTGCTACTTCCAATAGGTGGCGCTAGAGTTTGTCTCCTTCCTCACTGGAGGGACAATTTGTACAGCATGGTGTGTGAGGTGATCCGTAGCTCAGTAACCCGGGGTCATCATGATGATGACCTGGGGTTACTATGGCAGCGATCGGGTCCCTGTGATTGCATTACAGAGACCCGATCGCCAGGGAGAGGTATGCAATCCCTCTCCCTGCCTTCTGAATGCTGCGATCTCACTAATTGCAGCATTCAGAGGGTTAAACTGCCGGGAGAGCCATGGGCACCGCTCTGGGCAGTGAGAGACGGGTCCTGGCTGTAAAATCAACCGAAGACCCTGTTTTGATCGCGGGGGTACAGCGCCTGGACTCCCGGGATTGCCAAGAGTAAAAAAGCACAAAAAGAAGCCGGAAAAATTGCATATGAAAAAAACGTGCAAATGCAATAAAAAATGCACTTTTTTTTTTTTATGCTGCGTTTTTCCTGCCAAAACGTGCGCAGAAAAGAATCACATAACAAAGCAACGTGGGCACATAGCCTAAGGATTTGCTTGCAGTTTTGTGACATGACTGCACTCAATAAACACATTAAAAATGCACTGTTTGCACAATCTAATGGTTCCTAGCATGAAATGATGGAGACATAACCAATGTACAGTAGCTTGTGTAATTGCAACTAACGTTTCTTGAAGAGTGACCCTCTGATTGGGGGTCTTGCTCTGAAGAAGACTTGTTGCCGCTTCTGACATGTTTGTTTTGTAAACATTTGTGTTCTTTATAAAATAACAATTCTGAAACCTCCTCTTTGACCTCTACATTGTGTCATTTCTCTGTTATTCCTCCCAAGAAAAGAATCGATAAATTGACATTCTCTTTGCCAAATAGTTGTCCCTTCACAGTCTGGAGCAGCTTCTTGTTTTTGGAATTTTTTACAATTGACTTATGACAAGTGATTTGAGGGGTTTTTATTTACATTGATTAATAGAAAATTGAAAGCAAAAGAAATGCATTGTGTTATGTGGTGGCCACAGACAGAAAAGGGCCCCTGTGCAAGAACAGTATATGTGCCCTTTGCAGCCCAAGTGTCACGCTGTACAAAGGCTGGTAAGATGTAGTACGGCATATTCCCCACTAGGTGGCAGCAGAGTAGTGAAGGAGAGTCAAAGTAACACTGGCAGAAAGGCAGCTGAAGTACAGCAGAGTAACCTCAGCAGGCAATTCACAGGTGAACCACCAGGGGGCAATAGAGTAGTCAAGCAGTCAGGGTCTAGCCAGGAAAGTCAAGTCGCTGCAAAAGGAGGATCAATATCAGGTCAGAAAACAGAATCAAAGTCAGATGCCAGGAGATCAGGTATGCAGAGGGGAACAGAAAGGGCACAGGGAACAGAAATCAAGACCAGAGAGTGAGGCGACACAAACACGGGAAGGAGGATGAACCAGGATGGGTAAACAACTGACAGGAGCGAGAAGTCAGGGACTGGAACAGATGGACGAACAGGGGAGGGTACAGGTCGGGGCATAGAAACAAGGAGTCAGATCAAACAAGAAATCTTACCAGAGCCAGTCACAGGCTGCAGAGCAAAACTATAACCAGTACTGGGATGCTGGTGCAGCAACCAGATATAGTGTCTCCTGAAACCAGAATGAGGCTGATGGGAGTTAACCCCTGACATGACCAGGCCGGGTCTGGGAAACTCTGGAGCAGGGAATATCGGTCCTGGATCATGACACCAAGAGCTCAATCAAATGCACAATTGCACCTACTTTGGAGGCGGAAATGGGCCCCCTGATCCCTTGGGCCCCTGTGGCTGCACAGGTTGCACCAATGATCTCTCCGCTCCTGGTGTGGACAGTGTATGTCCTGGTATTGAACACAAAGTATCACTTTTGTCTGGAGTGCTTCTTTAATACTTATGCACAGTACGTGTTTGCTTCTGATACAGTTTGCACAGTTGATAAGATGTCTTCTTTTTCTCACCACAGAGCCAGCAGTTTAACCTTACCTGGTTAAGATTGATTAAACAGAAAGATCTGTGTATTTCACACGTTGACATCAAGAATAAAGTGACTGTAGCACCGTGTGACAGCCAGGACAGCAGCCACCACTGGTTACACCGGTCCCTGAGCGGAGTGCAGCCGGCGCTGGTGAGTAACGATGGAGCACAGGTGTGAGCGATGATCCTGTGCCAGATAACCAGCCCTGCTTCACCCTGAGTCCATATCACCCTGTCACAGGCGTCATTAAGATAAAGAAAGCAAACAGAGCCCTGCCGATCTGCTGCGGGGACTTGTGGTTCCGTCAGCCTTCACCCTCCGCTGCTAGATCTTCAGCCGCTATCTCACTTTGCACAATTTTTCCTGCTACCAACTATCAAGAATAATCTCCAGTCCTTCACTTTCCACTTAGTGCTACCTGTGATTGCCCTTATTTTCCAAACATGCAAACTTATATTGGGTTGTGCAAAGCGGTCATACATGGTCCACTTGTCCATCAGTATCAGATTTTCACAAGAGTCAGTGTCTGGGAGAAATCCTACAATCTGTGTCCCGAAATGCCCAGATAGACCACCAAACAAACAACGCTAGGTAGATACCTGTAGGTGTAAAGTGAAGGTGTCCCAACACTTTGCTCTAGACAGTGTGTCCACCCATATCCTGTCCACCGCCATTAACTTGAGAACGGTGACAGCTCTAGGAATAGAAGTGGTGTCTAGGTATAGTAAAGTAGCCATGCGCTACGCAGTGAAACCACCTATAGCGCCACCTGGTGGAAAACAACGGAGTTAGCATTTTTATCTTGAAAGCGGAACGAGATAGAGAAAAAAAGTGAATTAAAAAATTGTAGGGCATCATCAATTCAATACGAATCGACCCCTTGCATACATAAATGCTATGATATGAAACCCATGACCCCCCCAAAACATTGAATGCTGGTCACGCATATGGCACTCATTTAGCTTTGATGCTCAAAGTGGCCCCCGTCAGCTGCAATGCACATCTGGACTCTGGACAGCATACTGTATCTTGCTGCACGTTGTGCAATATGGTAGGTGACACGTTTGCACAAGCATCTGTGATACGTCATCGTAGGTCCTGCAGTGTTGGTGGAGGGGTCGCATACACCTGCTGTTTGATGTGACCTCACGGAAAAGTCCAATGAGGTCAGGTCAGGTGAGCGTGGAGGCCACTCCACACAGCCACCATACCCAATGACTTGTAGGAAGGTCTCCATGAGGTATCGCTTCACGTCCACAGCCTTGTGAGTTTTACACGTTCTGATCATTGCATTTCTGTATGTAAGGTGTCGATTCCTATTGAATTGATGATGCCCTACAACTTTGTAATTCACTTTTTTTCTCTATCTCGTTCCATTTTTGAGATAAAAATGCTAACTCTCTTGTTATCCACCGGGTGGCGCTATAGGTTTCATTGCGTAGCACATGGCTACTTTACTATACCTAGACACCACTTCTATGACTATAGCTGCCGCCGTTCTCAAGTTAATGGCAATGGACAGGAAATGGGTGGACACACTGTATAGAGCAAAGTGTTGGGACACCTTCACTTTACACCTACAGGAGCTTTCCTGACCTTCCCAAGTCCATACACGTTAATATCAAGTTGGCCTAAAAGCCGGGATCATAATCTATGGTATAGTTCATCTTAAAGGTGTTGGTCATGTTCTTCCACCAAACTCCACCCCCCATCCTCCATGTTTTGTGAACCTTGTGCACTGGGCACAGTCATGGGGAGTGGAAAGGGGCCATCACAAAACTGTTCCCACAAAGCTGGAAGAATACAGTTGTTCACAATGTATTTTGTGCTGAAACATTAAGATTTTCCATCACTGGAAGTAATGGGTCAAGGCCAACCCTTGAAAACAGCCCACACTGTAAAAGCATTGGGACACGTTCATCCTATCCTTATCCCATAGACCTTTAGTATGGATTTGGTCCCCACTTTACAGCTATTACACCTCCCACTCTTCTCAGAATTTCTGTCCTAATTCATCCTGAATGTGAGGATGGGGTTGAGGTCTGGGCTCTGCGCAGCTGGTCATATTCTTTCACCAAACTCCCTCAACCATCTCTTTATTGACTGTAATGGTCCTTAACCAAACTTTTCCTACGAAGCTGGAAGATACAATTGGGACCTATACCAACTATTACAATTCAATACCCTAGAATTATTCCTCCTCAACCAAACTCTACAGTGGGCACAATGCAGTCAGGTGGGTAACGTTCTCTTGGCATTCACCGAACCTAGACTCCTCCAACAGATGTCAGAAGTGTGATCCATCAATGCATAGAACACGTCTCCTCCAGAGTCCAGTAGTAGTGGCTTTCCACCGCTCCATCAGGCACTCAGCATTGTGCCTGGTG
Organism: Anomaloglossus baeobatrachus; assembly: GCF_048569485.1. Lineage (NCBI taxonomy): Eukaryota > Metazoa > Chordata > Amphibia > Anura > Aromobatidae > Anomaloglossus > Anomaloglossus baeobatrachus. The sequence goes on from NC_134359.1 coordinate 40,725,166, forward strand.
ATGTATGGCTCGGCATTGTACCTGGTGATGCATGGCTTGGCACTGTGCCTGGTGATGTACGGCTCGGCACTGTGCCTGGTGATGTACGGCTCGGCACTGTGCCTGGTGATGTACGGCTCGGCACTGTGCCTGGTGTACGGCTCGGCATTGTGCCTGGTGATGTACGGCTCGGCATTGTGCCTGGTGATGTACGGCTCAGCATTGTGCCTGGTGATGTACGGCTCGGCATTGTGCCTGGTGATGTACGACTGTAGCTGCTCAGCCATGAAGCTCCCGGCAGGCAGTGTTTGTGATGATGTTACCAGAGGAGGTCTGGACTCTGAAATTATGGAGTCAGCAGGATGTTGATGACTTTTCTGCCCCCTGTTCCTCAACACTCAGACCCCCACTCTGTAACGTTATGGGGTCTCTCCACTTCATGGCTGTATTGCTGCAGTTCCTTCCGCTTCTCAATAATATCACTCACAGGTGATGGGGGAACATTTATCAGAGAAGAAAAGTCATGAACGGACTTGTTACCCCGGTGGCTCCTATTAGAGGACTGCACTGGTATCAGTGAGCTTTGCACCACCGGCTGCTCTGTCACATGTTAGTAAATGCAGATGGCACAGCAAGGGGCCGCATGTTATGCCCTTCCCCCCCCAAAAAAACTACTTTTTGTTTTTTACCAAGTCTCACTCTTTCACACACCGGATGGGTGGACCGTCCCTGCGTGAGCCCGACAAGTATCTGAATGGTTCGATAGGCAAACATGTAAATTGACCATTACACTGAGGTTATAAGATTTGCTAATTCTTGACTTTTTGGTATTTTTTTCTTAGGCGGATCATTTACTTGTTGAGAACACAAGACATCCATCGTGTCTGGAGGTTGATCCTTCTCACGTGAGACTGCAGATCAACGTGTGCAACCCAATAAATCACCTCCAGAGGTGGAGATTCCAGACGTACTTAGGTCCATGAAGGGGAACTTCTCCCTGAAGGATATTCTACCTTGCGGTAACACTGAGCGGAGCAGATGGACAATAGTGTTACATAGCACTTGGTATTTTTTGGAATTTTTTTTACAATAGGAAGAAATTGGACCTACCTTAGAACTTTGGAAAAACTTCTATTTAAGGTTCCCTAAAAATTGGAAAAAAATTACCAAAACAAACAGGGTGAATCAGGATTCGGGGACTTTTACTGATTTGTGCTTTTAAGCTACAGGGGGCAGTTTTGTTACAAAGAGGATTTGGGGGATATTCTGATGTTTTTCTGATTCAAATTCCTAATTATTTATTCATCTGTAATTTAATTGTTTTTGGGTGACTGGAATTTGAATTCTAAGGATATGATTGGACATTGATCGGATCCCGAACGAAAAACAAACCTTTGTGGGGCATATAAGGACCAGGAGTGCTTCTTTTGGAGAACCCCTTTAACTTGCACAGTTGTGCACATGAGAATGTGATTAATAATTATTAATTATTGAATACTATAATATTCAAAATTACTTGTGAATAAAACCAATTGTTTCTAGGAACAAATAATTAAAATCTGCTTGAAATGAGGGGAAATTCTTCTGCCGGACTCTTGGAGCCAATAATTGTATCAGAAGATGGCCTACCCGGGAATTCTCCGGTGGTCACACCATCCTGTCTGATATTAGAAAATGCGTACAAAGGAGACGAAAGCTGCCAACTGGTTCGGTGTAGAAACTTTATGGTTACAGGGAATATGGGGGAACACAAGTAAGAAATTGGAGGCAATTATTGTATCAGAAGATGGCCCACCTGGGAATCCTCCGGTGGTCACACTGGCCAGTCCAACACATCTGACATTAGAAAATATGTATAAAGGAGAAGAAAGATGCTGTCATGATTCTGGCTCAGCTGCTGTTGAGCTTTTGCTTGTATCCTATCCTGGGGTTTCAGGTCATGGGAGGGGTTAATTCCATTCTGCCTCGTTCCGGAGAACAGGCTGCTATATCCTGGCGTTGCTCCTCCGGAACACCGGAACATCGCCAGTAATAGTCCCAGCTTTGCAGTGTGCATGCCTGGCTCCCATAAGTTAACCTTGATCTGTCTTGTCTCCCTGCTACCTTGTCTTGACCCGTGTCATCCTCTCTGTTTCTCCGTTCCGTTCCCTGACTCCCCGTTCCTGCCTGTTTTTACCCAATTCCTGTCTGTCTTACCCCAGTCCTTACCCGTGACTCCTACACCCTTGAACGTTACTTTGACTTCCCAGCCTCTGACCTGTATCTTTATTCTTGACCACGGCTCTGTCTCTCCCTGCTGCTGTGTACGTGACCTTCCGGCTTCTGACACCTGGCTATCACCTGATCACGTCCTGCTTTCTCCTGTACTATTGACAAGACCTCCTGTTGCAGACCTAGCTTGCTGACTACTCTATCGCCCTCTAGTGGTTAGTCTGCTAACTGCGCACTAAAGCTATACCTCCAGCTTGCTTCAGTGTTTCCTTAGCATAACGTGACATACGCCAAGCAGTTCATTATAGAAACTTTACTGTTACAGGGAATATAGATGAACACAAGTAAGAAACAAATCCAAACTTTTCTTTTTAATAAGATTTTTTTTTTTTTTAAATTTTAAATATTGACTGTAGTTTTTCTTAAACTGAATGCATCACTATCTTCTTACAGTGTGTATTAACTATATATTTGTCATTCGGACATCGGGTTTTTGCCTGGAAATACCATCAGCCCATTTTTCTGGGTTTCTGCATTTACTTATATTTTTTTTAATGGATCTTTTGTTTGTTTTTTTACAATGAAAAGATATTTCAGTTATTGCAGTAAATTAATGGTACTTAGGTGTCGACAATATCACGTGCAAACAGCGTAGAAAACAAGTCCCTGACATTAATCTAAACATGTTTTTTGGGTAGGATAGAGTTAACTACATTGATGGTAAAGAATGTTAATTATTGCCCTTGAGGTTTACAGAAACACTTGCAGAAAAGTTTTGCAATCAACCAACTACTAGGACAGAACATAAGGAAACAGCGCCACCTACTGGATATTCCCAACCATGCATACAGCAACTCAGGACTTTATTTTCTTTTACCTAAGAAAATATGTTCTATAAATATGATAATTTACCAGTGCATTCTATCCCTGCAGGATTGATTGTTAGAGTTTGACAGAGTTTATCTTTAATCTGTCAAAGGAACATTTTATTAGGTTTTTAAGGTGTGTGTGTGTGTGTGTGTGTATATATATATACAGTTAGGTCCAGAAATATTTGGACAGTGACACAATTTTCGCGAGTTGGGCTCTGCATGCCACCACATTGGATTTGAAATGAAACCTCTACAACAGAATTCAAGTGCAGATTGTAACGTTTAATTTGAAGGTTTGAACAAAAATATCTGATAGAAATTGTAGGAATTGTCACATTTCTTTACAAACACTCCACATTTTAGGAGGTCAAAAGTAATTGGACAAATAAACCAAACCCAAACAAAATATTTTTATTTTCAATATTTTGTTTCGAATCCTTTGGAGGCAATCACTGCCTTAAGTCTGGAACCCATGGACATCACCAAACGCTGGGTTTCCTCCTTCTTAATGCTTTGCCAGGCCTTTACAGCCGCAGCCTTCAGGTCTTGCTTGTTTGTGGGTCTTTCCGTCTTAAGTCTGGATTTGAGCAAGTGAAATGCATGCTCAATTGGGTTAAGATCTGGTGATTGACTTGGCCATTGCAGAATGTTCCACTTTTTTGCACTCATGAACTCCTGGGTAGCTTTGGCTGTATGCTTGGGGTCATTGTCCATCTGTACTATGAAGCGCCGTCCGATCAACTTTGCGGCATTTGGCTGAATCTGGGCTGAAAGTATATCCCGGTACACTTCAGAATTCATCCGGCTACTCTTGTCTGCTGTTATGTCATCAATAAACACAAGTGACCCAGTGCGATTGAAAGCCATGCATGCCCATGCCATCACGTTGCCTCCACCATGTTTTACAGAGGATGTGGTGTGCCTTGGATCATGTGCCGTTCCCTTTCTTCTCCAAACTTTTTTCTTCCCATCATTCTGGTACAGGTTGATCTTGGTCTCATCTGTCCATAGAATACTTTTCCAGAACTGAGCTGGCTTCATGAGGTGTTTTTCAGCAGATTTAACTCTGGCCTGTCTATTTTTGGAATTGATGAATGGTTTGCATCTAGATGTGAACCCTTTGTATTTACTTTCATGGAGTCTTCTCTTTACTGTTGACTTAGAGACAGATACACCTACTTCACTGAGAGTGTTCTGGACTTCAGTTGATGTTGTGAACGGGTTCTTCTTCACCAAAGAAAGTATGCGGCGATCATCCACCACTGTTGTCATCCGTGGACGCCCAGGCCTTTTTGAGTTCCCAAGCTCACCAGTCAATTCCTTTTTTCTCAGAATGTACCCGACTGTTGATTTTGCTACTCCAAGCATGTCTGCTATCTCTCTGATGGATTTTTTCTTTTTGTTCAGCCTCAGGATGTTCTGCTTCACCTCAATTGAGAGTTCCTTAGACCGCATGTTGTCTGGTCACAGCAACAGCTTCCAAATGCAAAACCACACACCTGTAATCAACCCCAGACCTTTTAACTACTTCATTGATTACAGGTTAACGAGGGAGACGCCTTCAGAGTTAATTGCAGCCCTTAGAGTCCCTTGTCCAATTACTTTTGGTCCCTTGAAAAAGAGGAGGCTATGCATTACAGAGTGCACTTTCAGCCCATATTATATATATAATTGTATTTCTGAACATGTTTTTGTAAACAGCTAAAATAACAAAACTTGTGTCACTGTCCAAATATTTCTGGCCCTGACTGTATGTATGTATATATATATATATATATATATATATATATTTATTATATATACATTTAATAATTTTATTCATTTATGTAGCTCTATTAATTCCACAGCGCTTTACATACATTGGCAACACTGTCCCCATTGGGCCTCACAATCTAAATTCTCTATCTGTATGTCTTTGGAGTGTGGGAGGAAACCGGAGAACCCGGAGGAAACCCACGCAAACCACTGAGCCACTAATTGCAATAAATAAATATGTCCTGTACAAAGTACGATTTGCTTGACATTGTCTTAGAAACACTAATATTCATAATTTCTATGACTTAAAGGGTTTTTTTCCCCACAAATAAAGTTGATTTTAATCATTAGATCTTGGAATAATAATAATTTCCACAATTGGAAGTGTTTAAAAATAATGTTCCTGTGCTGAGATAATCTTACATATGTGTCCCTGCTATGTACTGTGTAATGGTCGTGTCTGACCGTACAGGGACATGGTCTGATCACACCACATCTCCTGAGCAGGTGACAAAGTAAAAAAAAGTAGAATAATTTTCTGTAATGTCTGTATACTTTTTTTTACTTCCTCGCCTGCTTAGGGGATGTGGTATGATAAGACCATGTCCCTGTATACAGACTTACATCACGGGATCATAGCTGATTCTTTCTGTGAGGTAAAACATTTCCCTGCCTGTTCTTTGCAAAACGGTTTCACCTCAAAGAAAGGATAATTTGGCTGTAATGTCTGTATTTCTTTGAGGTAAAACCGTTTTGCAAAGAACAGGCAGGGAAATGTTTTACCTCACAGAAAGAATAAGCTTTCTGTGAGGTAAAACATTTCCCTGCCCGTTCTTTGCAAAACGGTTTTGCCTCAAAGAAAGAATAATTTTCTGTAATGTCTGTATTTCTTTGAGGTAAAACCGTTTTGCAAAGAACAGGCAGGGAAATGTTTTACCTCACAGAAAGAATCAGCTATGATCCCCTGCTTTAAGTCTGTATACAGGGACATGGTCTGATCATACCACAGCTCCTGGGAAGTGGAAAAAGTTAAAAATGGAGATTATGAGTAGGGTAGAGACACCACATCTATTGACAATTTTCCAATGTGAATGGTCCAATGGTCAATAAACAACCCTACTTGGTAGGTATCAGTAGAAATGACATTTCCTACCCTGTTCACCTCCTGGGATAGAAATGGAGCGTCACTAACCCTTTTAGTTGGTTAATCCCATCTTGGATATTTGTTTATATCCAATGTAGATTTCTAGTCCAATCCAATTTCGAGTCCAATCTCCCACCATGGGCATTGTAGAGGTGGAGGAGCATGCACACCTCTCCCCATTCACATTTATGGGATTTACCCTAAATATCTAAGTTAGGACAACCCCTTTTTAAAAGGTTTGAGAATGTGAAGATATTGTACATTTATATGGGTTTGTGACAATCAATAATGTGGCAAGAATAGATAAAGGGAAACGTCTCGAAAAGAACCCCTCCTTGCGTAGACCCCCACATGCCAATTACTGTAGTTATGTCTTATGTGCTTTGACCTTCTTTGAGAAGACTATCAATTTTGTGTGGTCATGTCAATGTTGTTTCAGAGTAATTGCTCAATAAGGTTCCTTAGATCAAATGCTGGGAACACATCGCAACGCAACGTTCCAGAGAAATCCACCTTGTATAGGAAATGTATCAAATGCTGGGGACATAACGCAACGCAACGTTCCGGGACTTGTATAGGAAATGTATCAAATGCTGGGGACACATCGCACCGCAACGTTCCGGAACTTATATAGAAAATGTATCAAATGCTGGGGACATAACGCAACGCAACGTTCCAGAACTTGTATAGGAAATGTATCAAATGCTGGGATCACATCGCAACTCAACGTTCCAGAAAATCTACCTTGTATAGGAAATGTATCAAATTCTGGGAACACATCGCAACTCAACGTTCCAAAACTTGTATAGGAAATGTATCAAATGCTGGGAACACATCGCAACGCAACATTCCAGAACTGGGAACACATCGCAATGCAACGTTCCAGAACTTGTATAGGAAATGTATCAAATGCGGGGAACACATCGCAACTCAACGTTCCGGAACTTGTATAGAAAATGTATCAAATGCTGGGAATACATCGCAACTCAACGTTCCAGAAAATCTAACTTGTGTTCCCAGCATTTGATACATTTCCTATACAAGTTCTGGAACGTTGAGTTGCGATGTGTTCCCAGCATTTGATACATTTCCTATACATCGCAACTCAACGTTCCGGAACTTGTAATGATTTGTGTGGTCACTTTTGGCTCACTGGCCCCATAAGGACTTGATACATTTCCTATACAAGTTCTGGAACGTTGAGTTGCGATGTGTTCCCAGCATTTGATACATTTCCTATACATCGCAACTCAACGTTCCGGAACTTGTATAGAAAATGTATCAATTCCTTATGCGGCCAGTGAGCCAAAAGTGACCACACAAATCATTACAACCTACAAGGGAAACCTACTCCAATGGGTCACCCTTCCGGTATATAGACTTTGGTAGAAACCATACCGGAATGTTAGTGACATAGATCTTTATTGGACTTCCACGGTAAGAATGTCCCCATTTTTTATGGACTGTTTGCTGACCAGAAACTTACATTTATAAGCGTATACAGTATGGAAATACTTTAATGTACTTTGGAGAAATTTATTTGGACATTGTCGGATATGAAGGGAATAATTTACCGAAAAATGTTTTTCGTCTTTTTTTTTTTTCTTTTTTAAAGATCTTTTGTATATTTTAATGTATAAAATGGGGGAAAGATTAAATAAATTATTTTTGGACAGAAGCTGTAAAGTCATTTCTTGTATGTGTTATATAACATTATTTTCACGAGATTTATGGAACGCAGAGCGAGATCTCGCAACTCTCCGAGGCTTCTGAAAGAGTGAGATCTTGCTCTTTGTATTAACCTTGCGCTGCCACGTTCTCTACTAAACCGTGATGTTACCAGTCGTCCACGATGTCCTGCTTGTGGAGCAAGAAGGACCATAGGGTTTTGCAAATTCTGTTGACACTAGGAAGTGTTCTTGTCACACTTGTCAAATGTGACGAGTGTGGCACGTTCATTCAGACCTATGGGTGTCTGATGCACAACAAAAAACACAACAAAGGGGACATCAGGGACACAATAACAACAAAGGGCGCTGGAGCTAGTGAGAGGAGACAGTGGGACACCTCCTATCCTCACCTGCAGCTGCCGTACTCTCCTAGCCAGTCCCTATACAGTCTCTGCAACTGTCACCGAGCAGGAACCTGAAAAGCCCTGTAGATGTCCTGGCTAGTGAGAGGCAGGTGAGGTTCACTGGACTCACCGCTGCACTAATAAGACACAAGGGAAAGAAAGACAGTCCGGGGAAATGGCAAAGAAAAAAGGATAAAGCCTGAGTTCAGGACAACTCCTCAGCAGGACCTTACACCAAGGTGGCCAGAGAACAATGAGTTTGTATTTTCAGCAAGGATTGCTGGGAAACACCTATACTTAAACCTGAAGGGGCGTGACTACAAAGCAGCTGAATTACTTAGCCAGGAACTGTTGGAAACAAAACTGACTTTAACTCATGATACACTGAAAGAAATTAAACCACGTTTAAATGTAAAGTCCCAGATAAACATAAGGGATCCCAACCCTGAATCCATCAATAGTCTCCAAAAATAGAGAGGCGATCGTGACAGTTTTGATAATTTCCTGGATAATATTTGAGGAAAAAGCACCAGTCTAGGGCTGCCCAATCAGTGAAGCCCCAAATTTTTAATACGGTAGTACCTCTTTAAGTGATGTCTCTGCTTTCTTGTTCATAGAAAGGGGACCTGAACATAATTATACAAGTTTTTTTTTCTATGCAATCTGGGAGCAGATACGGGGGAGGGGGTAGGGGGAAAGACCCTGATTCTAGTGATGTGTCACCTACTGAGCTGTGTGTTGCTCTTTCCATAAAATCAGTGTTTTATCAGCAGGAGTTTATCACTAGAGGACTTGGTGTCTTGTGCTTCCTTGTTCAACCTCATCTTCGCCACTGATTAACAGCTTTCTATCAATATGCAATGTACACAGAAAGTTGCCAATCAGTGTTGTGGGTGGGGTTATACACAGCTCCACGTTCTAAGCTAAATCTGCAGCAGAGAAAACTGTGATTCTATAGAGTACAGAGCACCTGAGCATGGTAGTGCCCGCTCATCACTAGTTACGAGTACTGAGCACCCGAGCATGGTAGTGCCCGCTCATCACTAGTTATGAGTACTGAGCACCCGAGCATGGTAGTGCTCACTCATCACTAGTTAGGAGTACTGAGCACCCGAGCATGGTAGTGCCCGCTCATCACTAGTTACGAGTACCGAGCACCAGAGCATGGTAGTGCCCGCTCATCACTAGTTACGAGTACTGAGCACCTGAGCATGGTAGTGCCCGCTCATCACTAGTTACGAGTACTGAGCACCTGAGCATGGTAGTGTCCGCTCATCACTAGTTACGAGTACTGAGCACCTGAGCATGGTAGTGCCCGCTCATCACTAGTTACGAGTACTGAGCACCTGAGCATGGTAGTGCCCGCTCATCACTAGTTACCAGTACTGAGCACCCGAGCATGGTAGTGCCCGCTCATCACTAGTTACCAGTACTGAGCACCCGAGCATGGTAGTGCCCGCTCATCACTAGTTACCAGTACTGAGCACCCGAGCATGGTAGTGCCCGCTCATCACTAGTTACCAGTACTGAGCACCTGAGCATGGTAGTGCTCGTTCATCACTAGTTACGAGTACTGAGCACCCGAGCATGGTAGTGCTCGCTCATCACTAGTTACCAGTACTGAGCACCCGAGCATGGTAGTGCCCGCTCATCATTAGTTGTAAGTTTGGAGATCCATTAGTTTATATCTTCAGGCCTAGACTAGAAACCTTGCATTGGTTTAGTAAATCTGGTCCACATTACCATAATACTGTAATCACACAGCTTACGGCTCCACGTATGTACAAAGGGGCCGCTGTTCTGCTCGCAGAGGATTCATTCTTTCAGGCCTCTGTGATCAATGCGGCTCTGTTAGTGCTTAATAGGAAACAGAAAAAAAACACAAGAACTGTGATTGTTTATAGCAGAAAGAGTAAAGAAAGACGACTTTATGGAGAATATAAGGCAAACAAATTGCTGCTGTAAATTCTGATTTTTATCTTACAAACTAGTTTAGACATAACAACATTAGGATTAGGTTACGTGCCAGAATTCGAGTTGAAATCTACAGTGCCTTGCAAAAGTATTCAGCCCCATTGAATTTTTCAACCTTTTCCCAGATTTCAGGCTTCAAACAAAGATAAAAAAATTAAATTTTATGGTGAAGAATTAGCAACAAGTGGACACAATTGTGAAGAGAAACGAAATGTATTGCTTATTTTAAGCTTTTTTAATTAACTGAAAATTGGGGGTGCAATATTATTCATCCCCTTTATACTTTGTAGCGCCACCTTTTGCTGCGATTACAGCTGCAGTCTCTTGGGGTATGTGTCTATCCATTTTGCACAGCAAGAGACTGAAATTCTCGCCCATTCTTCCTTTGTAAACAGCTGGAGCTGAGTGAGGTTGGATGGAGGCGTTTGTGAACAGCAGTTTTCAGCTTTTTCCACAGATTCTCGATTGGGTTCAGGTCTGGACTGTGACTTGGCCATTCTAACACTTAAGATACATTTATTTTTGAACAATTTCATTGTAGATTTTGCTTTATGTTTGGGATCATTGTCTTGTTGGAAGACAAATCATCCCAGTCTCAGATCTTTTGCAGACTCCAACAGGTTTTCTTCAAGAATGGTCCTGTATTTGGCTCCATCCATCTTCCCATCAATTTTAACCATCTTCCCTGTCCCTGCTGAAGAAAAGCAGGTCCAAACCATGATGCTGCCACCACCATGTCTGACAGTGGGGATGGTGTGTTCAGGGTGATGAGCTGTGTTGCTTTTACACCAAAAATATCGTTTGGCATTGTGCCCAAAAAGTTCAATTTTGGTTTAATTTGACCAGAGCACCTTCTTCCACATGTTTGGTGTCTCCCAGGTGGCTTGTGGCAAACTTTAACACTAGAACTACTGGACTCGTGACACCTATATAGAAATACATAGTGCAAAATAGTCAAAATGACTACCTCAGTAGTTCTAGTGTTAAACGATACTTTTTATGGATATCTTTGAGAAATGGCTTTCTTCTTGCCACTCTTCCATAAAGGCCAGATTTGTGCAGTGTACGACTGATTGTTGTCCTATGGACAGACTCTCCCACCTCAGCTGTAGATCTCTGCAGCTCATCCAGAGTGATCATGGGCCTCTTGGCTGCATCTCTGATCAGTCTTCTCCTTGTTTGAGATGATAGTTTGGATGGACATCCGGGTCTTGGTAGATTTGCAGTGGTATGATACTCCTTCCATTTCAATATGATCACTTGCACAGTGCTTCTTGGGATGTTTAAAGTTTTGGAAATCTTTTTGTAACTAAATCCGGCTTTAAACGTCTCCACAACAGTATCACGGACCTGCCTGGTGTGTTCCTTGGTCTTCATGATGCTCTCTGCTATTTATACAGAACAATGAGACTATCACAGAGCAGGTGCATTTATACGCAGACTTGATCACACACAGGGGCTTATATGTATCATCATCAGTCATTTAGGACAACATTGGATCATTCAGAGATCCTCAATGAACTCCTGGAGTGAGTTTGCTGCACTGAAAGTAAAGGGGATGAATAATATTGCACGCCCCAATTTTCAGTTTCTTCTTTTTTACAAAAGTTTACAATAAGCAATAAATTCCGTTCAACTTCACAATTGTGTCCACTTGTTGGTGATTCTTCACCATAGCATTAAAATTTTTATCTTTGTTTGAAGCCTGAAATGTGGGAAAAGGTTGAATAATTCAAGGGGGCCAAATACTTTCGCAAGGCACTGTGCATAGAGACACACATCATACATACACACATAGGAAAATTAGAGGGTTTTTTTAATATAGGGAAGTCAGTAGCAGCCTCAGTCACCTCCCCGATTGCCTACAATCCAGCTCCTCCTGGGCATGTGGCTGTGCTGTGGTGATTGATGGCCGTCACTTTAACACTAGAACTACTGGACTCGTGACACCTATATAGAAATACATAGTGCAAAGTAGTCAAAATGACTACCTCAGTAGTTCTAGTGTTAAAAGACATTGCCTCACACTGAGACTACTGTATATACATCAGAGGAGACATGGGGGCTACAGTAAATACATCACAGAGGAGGCTGGGGGCAAAGAGATCACTGGGGGAGCATACGCATGACTGGGTTGCATAGACACTGAGGGGCATACACATTACTGTGGCCAGTGGAGGGCATACACATTACTGGGGCCAGTGGAGGGCATACACATTAATGGGGCCAGTGGAGGGCATACACATTAATGGGGCCAGTGGAGGGCATACATATACTGGGGACACTGAGGGGCATACACATTACTGAGGCTAGTGGAGGGCATACACATTACTGCAGCCAGTGGAGGGTATACACATTACTGGGGACACTGAGGATCATACACATTACTGGGGCCAGTGGGGGACATACATATAATGGGGACACTGAGGGGCATACACATTACTGGGGCCAGTGGGGGCAAACATATACTGGGGACACTGAGGGGCATAAACATTACTGGAGCTAGTGGAGGACATACATATTACTGGGGTCAGTGGTGGGCATACACATACCGGAAATGATGGGGTGTATGCACATTACTGTGGTTAGCGGAGGGCATACATATACTGGGGACGCTGGGAGCATATGCAGCACTGGGGACTGTGAGCATACCCTACTTATTTTGCAAGTAGTTTGGGCAGTATAAATCAGATGACCAATTCCTTTTAAGAGGAAAAAAAGTAAAGTATTGGAGCTGTGCTAATATACAAGCATTCACATCCAGCCTGTATTACTGGGAGAGTCACTCACACAAGAGAAAAATCTGAATCTTGGATCAAATTGTGTAAAAATAAAAGAAGGGATGGAGAACACAGGGTGAAATTTAGTGTAATTTTATTATCTAATGTTAACCACCAAAATCTAAAAATCATTTTTTCATAGTAAAGGTGTCCATAGACTTTAAAAAGGAATCCACAAAAACATAAATCCACACAAATATATTAAATTAATTATCCAACATATACGCAGGTACTGCGGGGGAGTTTATTTCATCAGCGTGCACATTAGTACTATATTCATACATAACATATTACTTACAGTCATATGAAAAAGTTTGGGCACCCCTATTAATGTTAACTTTTTTTCTTTATAACAATTTGGGTTTTTGCAGCAGCTATTTCAGTTTCATATATCTAATAACTGATGGACTGAATAATATTTCTGGATTGAAATGAGGTTTATTGTACTAACAGAAAATGTGCAATCCGCATTTAAACCAAATTTGGACGGTGCAAAAGTATGGGCACCCTTATCAATTTCTTGATTTGAATACTCCTAACTACTTTTTACTGACTTACTAAAGCACTAAATTGGTTTTGTAACCTCATTGAGCTTTGAACTTCATAGGCAGGTGCATCCAATCATGAGAAAAGGTATTTAAGGTGGCCACTTGCAAGTTGTTCTCCTATTGGAATCTCCTATGAAGAGTGGCATCATGGGCTCCTCAAAACAACTCTCAAATGATCTGAAAACAAAGATTATTCAACATAGTTGTTCAGGGGAAGGTACAAAAAGTTGTCTCAGAGATTTAAACTGTCAGTTTCCACTGTGAGGAACATAGTAAGGAAATGGAAGAACACAGGTACAGTTCTTGTTAAGCCCAGAAGTGGCAGGCCAAGAAAAATATCAGAAAGGCAGAGAAGAAGAATGGTGAGAACAGTCAAGGACAATCCACAGACCACCTCCAAAGACCTGCAGCATCATCTTGCTGCAGATGGTGTCAATGTGCATCGGTCAACAATACAGCACACGTTGCACAAGGAGAAGCTGTATGGGAGAGTGATGCGAAAGAAGCCGTTTCTCCAAGCACGCCACAAACAGAGTCGCCTGAGGTATGCAAAGGACATTTGGACAAGCCAGTTACATTTTGGAAGAAGGTTCTGTGGACTCATGAAACAAAGATTGAGTTGTTTGGTCATACAAAAAGGCGTTATGCATGGAGGCAAAAAAAAACGGCATTCCAAGAAAAGCACTGGCTACCCACAGTAAAATTTGGTGGAGGTTCCATCATGCTTTGGGGCTGTGTGGCCAATGCCGGCACCGGGAATCTTGTTAAAGTTGAGGGTCGCATGGATTCAACTCAGTATCAGCAGATTCTTGACAATAATGTGCAAGAATCAGTGACGAAGTTGAAGTTACGCAGGGGATGGATATTTCAGCAAGACAATGATCCAAAACACCGCTCCAAATCTAGGCATTCATGCAGAGGAACAATTACAATGTTCTGGAATGGCCATCCCAGTCCCCAGACCTGAATATCATTGAACATCTGTGGGATGATGTGAAGCATGCTGTCCATGCTCGGCGACCATCAAACTTAACTGAACTGGAATTGTTTTGTAAACAGGAATGGTCAAATCTACCTTTATCCAGGATCCAGGAACTCATTAAAAGCTACAGGAAGCGACTAGAGGCTGTGATTTCTGCAAAAGGAGGATCTACAAAATATTAATGTCACTTTTATGTTGAGGTGCCCATACTTTTGCACCTGTCAAATTTTGTTTAAATGCGGATTGCACATTTTCTGTTAGTACAATAAACCTCATTTCAATCCAGAAATATTAGAGTCCATCAGTTATTAGATATATGAAACTGAAAACCCAAATTGTTATAAAGAAAAAAGGTTAACATTAATAGGGGTGCCCAAACTTTTTCATATGACTGTATATACTGTAGTCATTTTTATTCTGCATTCTCCTTTTTTAATTTGGAACAGTAAATGTAAGCTGCTTATTCGCCCACATACGAGGATGTAATGCAAAAGCAAAAGCGCAAAATCTTCTCTATCTTCTCACAATTTAATCAAACAGGAAATAATATCATCGACCACAAAACCAAGGGTTAGAGGCATTGTATCCAATTTCTGGTTATATAAATGAGGTTAATATACTTTGTTCTTGCTAGATATCAAAATGGGAAGTCCACGTTAGGAAACTACAAAGCTAGACGTTTTTTGGATGAAGAGCGGCTGAACGTCGCCCAACGGTCCTTGAGTTTCGCAATCCAGTTACGGGCGAGGCTGTGAACAGATTTATAGACGGTGGTATAATGCGCTCATCCGTATGGTGCTTGTTACTGTTGCTATATTTTTGTTTTTATATATTTTAACCACTTTGTAAAGTTCAACAATTGACTTATTTCCAGACTTGAGGTATTGGGATAAAATTTGGGCACTTAAGAATATTGGCCTATTTTCTTCCATTGGTTGTACATATATATAAATGTATGGAGCCTTCATCCTTGATGTCACAGATTAACCATCGACTCAAACTCATCAATCCGCTGCTTTGTGTTTCCTTTCCGGATTTTGCGGTATGATACGGTGTCATATTTGGAGTAGCTGTGTCTGGAGATATCTGGTCTGCTTCCAGCCATTTCATTAGGGTCAAGATGTTGGCCATGCGGACTAACCATTCTTCCATTTTCGCGCTCATCGTATGACCCATCCCCATAGTAGATGTCGGTCTCCGTGGATGTATTCTCTTCCTCTGGTTCAATCAGGATATCACCCGTGCCAGTTTGGTGGTGACTTTCCTGATACAACAATATATCTGGTGTTTCCACTTTATTCCCATCTTGATCTTTGTCCTGTTGGCTTATGTCTTCTGGACTTGAAGATGGAACCTTATCAATATCTATTTCTGGGCAAAAATGGAACATAATTAAAGAATGGAATTTATTTTTTGTTTATAGTTAATTTAGTTAAACATGAAAACATCAATAAAGAGTTGGAAAGGGTTCTTTGCAGTTAGAGCAGTCAAGCTATGAAATGCACTTTCCTATTAGGCAGTAATGACAAATACTATGTCCTGTTTTTATAAAACAGCTATATTCATTCTGTATGGCGCTGCTGGAAAAAGCGCAGTGCTTGGCAACCCTATAAGGAATGAAAGGAGCAGCAGTCAATTATGCGCACCGTCACTGACCACGGCGTTCTCACATCACCTCTCGCAGGCAGCCCGAGACTGTGACGAGCGGTGACGTCACGGGCCGCTCGCGATACTTCGCTTGTGAATGCGGTGGTCATTGAACTCAGTGACGAGCGCTGACATCAGGAGTGCAGCGGCTTCCATCACCGCAGGTAATGTACCTTGCTAACCTCCTGAAGTCAGCGCTGGTCATCCCCTGCAGTGACCTGGGCTGACCTCATGATGTTAGCTCAGGTCACTGCACTGCTGTCCCAGCCAATTGGGAACATTCTGCTCCTCATTGACTGGGACAGTGAGTATGGATCGTCGTGGGACCCCCTTATTGGATTACGCCAGACCCAGATTTATTTTTTCTTACCAATAAATTAGTGAAAGAGGGAATGTTTTGAGGATTGTTTTTTCAAATAAAAATGTGTTTGTCGTCTATTTTTTTTTTTTAATTACTGACTGGGTTGGTGATGTCGGGTATCTGATAGACGCCGTGACATTAATAACCTTTGGGCTTGATGCCAGGTGACATTACACATCTGGTATCAACCCCATATATTACCCCGTTTGCAACCGCACCAGGGCAACGGGATGAGCCGGGTAAGCTCCCAGGACTGTCGCATCTATTGGATGCGGCAATTCCGGCCGGCTGCTGGCTGATATTTTTAGGCTGTGTGGGCTCCCAATGACTTGGGTCTCTCCAGCCTGAGAATATCAGCCCCCAGCTGTGAGGCTGTATCTTGGCTGGCAGTGTGACAGCTGTGCCGGTGATCGGTGAGTATGTAGCGCTTGCTCCTACCTATTTGCCACAGTTTCTGTTCCCCATAGTCTTTATATGGGGACCACCATCTGGCTAGATACCCTGGACTGCATGTAATCTGGTTATGTCGATCTCATTGTTGTGTTTTATCAGAAATTGTTTGATCATCAGTTTAAAGTACACAATTTTAAGGGCAAAGGTGTGGTAAATTTGTGCATCCTAGATGCTCGCTCATTACTAGTTACGAGTACCGAGAGCTCAAGCATAGTAGTGCTCGCTCATCACTAGTTACAAGTACTGAGCACCTGAGCATGGTAGTGCTCGCTCATCACTAGTTACGAGTACCGAGCGCTCAAGCATAGTAGTGCTCGCTCATCACTAGTTACAAGTACTGAGCACCTGAGCATGGTAGTGCCCGCTCATCACTAGGTATGAGTACTGAGCACTCAAGCATGGTAGTGCCCGCTCATCACTAGTTACAAGTACTGAGCACCCGAGCATGGTAGTGCTCACTCATCACTAGTTACGAGTACTGAGCACCTGAGCATGGTAGTGCCCGATCATCACCAGTTACCAGTACTGAGCACCCGAGCATGGTAGTGCCCGCTCATCACTAGTTACGAGTACCGAGCGCTCAAGCATAGTAGTGCTCGCTCATCACTAGTTACAAGTACTGAGCACCTGAGCATGGTAGTGCTCGCTCATCACTAGTTACAAGTACTGAGCACCTGAGCATGGTAGTGCTCACTCATCACTAGTTACAAGTACTGAGCACCTGAGCATGGTAGTGCTCACTCATCACTAGTTACGAGTACTGAGCACTCAAGCATGGTAGTGCCCGCTCATCACTAGTTACAAGTACTGAGCACCTGAGCATGGTAGTGCTCGCTCATCACTAGTTACAAGTACTGAGCACCCGAGCATGGTAGTGCCCGCTCATCACTAGTTACGAGTACTGAGCACCTGAGCATGGTAGTGCTCACTCATCACTAGTTACAAGTACCAAGCACCCGAGCATGGTAGTGCCCGCTCATCACTAGTTACGAGTACTGAGCACCTGAGCATGATAGTGCCCGCTCATCACTAGTTACGAGTACTGAGCACCCGAACATGGTAGTGCTCGCTCATCACTAGTTACAAGTACTGAGCACCCGAGCATGGTAGTGCTCACTCATCACTAGTTACGAGTACTGAGCACCTGAGCATGGTAGTGCTCACTCATCACTAGTTACAAGTACCAAGCACCCGAGCATGGTAGTGCCCGCTCATCACTAGTTACGAGTACTGAGCACCTGAGCATGGTAGTGCTCGCTCATCACTAGTTACGAGTACTGAGCACCCGAGCATGGTAGTGCCCGCTCATCACTACTTACCAGACCCGAGCACCCAAGCATGGTAGTGCCCACTCATCACTAGTTACCAGACCCGAGCACCAAAGCATGGTAGTGCTCGCTCATCACTAGTTACGAGTACTGAGCACCCGAACATGGTAGTGCTCGCTCATCACTAGTTACAAGTACTGAGCACCCGAGCATGGTAGTGCTCACTCATCACTAGTTACGAGTACTGAGCACCTGAGCATGGTAGTGCTCACTCATCACTAGTTACAAGTACCAAGCACCCGAGCATGGTAGTGCCCGCTCATCACTAGTTACGAGTACTGAGCACCTGAGCATGGTAGTGCTCGCTCATCACTAGTTACGAGTACTGAGCACCCGAGCATGGTAGTGCCCGCTCATCACTAGTTACCAGACCCGAGCACCCAAGCATGGTAGTGTCCACTCATCACTAGTTACCAGACCCGAGCACCCAAGCATGGTAGTGCTCGCTCATCACTAGTTACCAGACCCGAGCACCCGAGCATGGTAGTGCCCACTCATCACTAGTTACCAGACCCGAGCACCCAAGCATGGTAGTGCTCACTCATCACTGGTAACATAATAGTAACATAATAATAACGTAATAGTAAGATAAAGTTATTTATTTAGGGAAAAATAACTCTGACAAATTTAATAACAATGTCCAAATATATGAATGGACAGTCTGTCTAGGGAATGTTGTCCAAACATAAGGAAATTTCTACATTAATGTATTCAGTTTCTGTATTAGTCGATGGATCTTTATATGACGAGATGATGAATTGGTTAATCCAATGATGGTCAATAGCAGATTGGATACTTTTCTTGAAAGTTGAGTAGGAATTTCCCCCCCTAGTACTGTATAATGCACCCAAAGAAATAAAGGTTACAATAATTTCCATAAATGAACCTACCTATTCTTGTTTGACATCCGTCTTCCTTGAAGTCTTTAAATTCTTTTTCATGGTTGTCCAACACATCCGGTACTTTTTCCAAAATAGTATTATTCTCTTCTTTTCGCTCTGAAAAAAAAAGTCACATAGTGGGCACCGGTGATGTTGCTGAAGATTGCCGAGATACATGGTAAAGAGGACATAGATATTTCATAGGGAAAATTTGTCCTTAGACACCTTGTGTCTAGGGAAGGGGGAGATGGTGACCCCTGACCAAATCTTCCGCTAGCTCCTCTAACCACCCTAGATAGGTTCCGCACCTATGCGCCAAGCAGGATACCTGACCCTGGCTGACCCTGAACTAGGCCCTAGGTAGGGAACGGATGGGATGAGTCAACCCCACTAAGCTCTAAAGAACACACAGGGAACAAACACAGGGGAAAGTATATGAACAACCTATGTCCAGAGTGACTCTAGGAGAAGTGCAGTAACAGAAAACAATGTTTCTCCAGATGAATCAGTGGAACCTTGGTTAACGAGAACAATCCGTTCTGGGAGTGGCTTGTTAACCAAGTTACTCATTCAGCAAAGCAAGATCTCCCATAGGAAATCATTGCAATGCAGACAATTCCTTCCACAACTTGTTAAATGTCCCATCCTGGTCCCCTATTTTGCCCTTCCATACATGTACAAACACGAACAAACACGTACAAACATGCACGCACATACACATATTCTGCTCACCTTACCTTCAGTTCCATCGCCGGTCTCCTGGATCTTGCCGTTCGCCGGTACAGGATGTGTATCAGGTAACCATCGCGACGAGGCAGGAACTTTGGCTGCCACAGCGCTGACGTCAAAGGCAGGAGCCATTTGCCTCTGATTGGTCAGCGCACTGCCTTTGAGTAGCGTCTGACAGCGGACGTTCCTCCCTCATCGCGATGGTTACCCGATTCACATCCTGTACCGGCGAACTACAAGAACCAGGAGGCCGGCGATAGAACGGAAGGTAAAGTGAGCATAATATGTGTGTGTGCGCGTGCTTGTGTTTGCTTGTGTGTTTGTGTGTGTTTGTGCAGACTGCAAGAGCGGGTTAGAGTGCGGTGGATGTACAGAACCGGAAGTGTGTGCGGTGAGTATTTTGCTCATTCAGCAAAGCTTGCTCGCAAACTGAGTTACAAATTTACAGCAAGCTTTGCGAAATACTTGCTAACTGGGTTACTCGTTAAGCGAGGTTCCACTGTACAAGCCGACTGCATGCATCCAAGGCCTGTATAGGAATATAACTCTATCACCAGCAAACACCAAGATGAAATGTGGGTATTGAAGGACACAAGGGGAAGTGATGATGATTAACAGCTGAAAGGTGAGGATATCTGCAGGGTCCTAAAGTAAAGGAATTAACTCCAAGTAGAGAAGATACATAGGATACAATTTATACCACAGCAGGACAAATAGAATGTCAGGGAGCAGTTTGTGCAGCCAAACACTGCGACCTTCTTCAGCCGGACACCACGGGATTGTTTATCAACCGTGACACACCAGTGACAATATTTTACAAGGAAGACTTAACTCTTTCACCCCCCCAACCTGTTTTCACCTTCCTGACCAGGTCATTCTTTTCAATTCTGACCAGTGTCACTTTATGATGTAATAACTCTGTAACACTTCAACAGATCCCAGTAATTGTGAGAATATGTTTATGACATATTGTAGTTCATGTTCTTCATAAATTTAGGACTATGTTTTTGTTTGTGGAAAATATCAGAAATTTGATGAAAATGTTATAATTTTCAAACTTAAAAAATGTTTTGCCCTAAAAACACAGGGAGTTATGTCACACAAAATAGTTAAATAATATTTGCCACATGTTTACTTTACATCAGCACTGTTTTTGAAACATATTTTTTAAGAAGTTAAAAGGGTTAAAATTTAACAGTAATTTCTCATTTTTCCAACAAAATTTACAAAACTATTTTTTTTAGTTACCACATCACATTTGAAGTGACTTTGAGAGGTCTAGGAGACAGAAAATACCCAAAAGTTACACCATTCTAAAAACAGCCCCCTCAGACTGCTCAAAACCACATTCAAAAAGTTTATTAACCCTTCAGGTGCTTCACAGGAACTAAAGCAATGTGGAAGGAAAAAATAACATTTTACATTAAATGTAAAATGTACTTTAGAACCAAATTTTGCATTTTCACAAAGGTAACGGAAGAAAATGCGCATACAATTTGTTGTGCCATTTCTCCTGAGTATACCGATACCCCATATGTGATGGGAAACTACTGTTTGGGTGCACCGCTGGGCTCAGAACGGAAGGAGCATTTTTTGACCTTTGGCGCGCAAAAGTTGCAGGAATCGATAGAAGATGCCACATGTCACATTTTCAAACTCTTGATGTGCCTAAATAGTGTAAACCCACAAAGACCCCATTTTGTAAAATAAACACCTCAAAGATTTTATTTACATGTGTGGTGAGCACCTTGAACGCACAGTTGATTTACAGAATTTTATAATAATGAGCCTTGAAAATGAAAAAATACATTCATGTTGCTTTAACACACACTTTTTTTCACTTGCACAAGGGTAAAGGAAGAAAATGGACATACAATTTGTTATGCAATTTCTCCAGAGTACGCCGATACCCCATATCTGGTGGATAACTACTGTTTGGGTGCAAGGCAGGGCTCAGAAGGGTAGGAGCGCCATTAGACTTTTGGAACTCTAAATTGGCTGAAATTGCTAGTGGATAATGTCATGTTTACAGAGCCTCTTATATACCTAAACAGTGGAAACCCCACACATGTGACCCTATTTTGGAAACTACACCCCTCAAGGAATTTATCTAGAGATATGGTGAGCATCTGGAACCTCCGGGTGCTTCACAGCATTTTATAACTTTGAGCAGAGAAAATAAAAAATACATTTTTACAACAAAATGTTGCTTTAACCCCAATTTTTTTTCATTTTCACAAGTGTAACAGCAGAAAGTAGACATATAATTTGTTGTACAATTCCTCCTGCGTACACCCATAGACTATATGGTGGAAAACTACTGTTTAGGCGCAACGCATGGCTCTGCAGGGAAGGAGCGTCATTAGACTTTTGGGACGCAAAATTGGCTGAAATCGACAGTGGATAATGTTACGTTTGCAGAGCTCCTGATGTGCCTAAACAGTAGAAACCCCCCACAAGTGACATAATTTTGAAAACTAAACCCCTCAAGGAATTAATCTAGAGCTGTGGTGAGGAACTTAAGCCCCCAGGTGGTTCACAAAATTTTATAACATTGCATCGAGAAAATAAAAAATCATATTTTTCCCACAAAAGTATTTTTTAGCCCCACATTTGCATTTTCAGGAAGGTAACAAGAGAAAATGCACCATTCAACAATTTTTTGTGCAATGTCTCCTGGGTACGCGGATACCCCAATTTTTTGGTGCATGACAGGGTCAGAAGGAAAGGAGCGACATTAGACTTTTTGAATGCAAAATTGGCTGAAATCGTTAGTAGATTATGTCACGTTTGCAGAGCTCCTGATGTGCCTAAACAGTGGAAACCCCTACAAGTGACCCAATTTTGGAAACTAAACCCCTCAAAGAATTTATCTAGATATATGGTGGGCAACTTGAACCCCCCAGGTGCTTCACACCATTTTATAACATTGAGCAGAGAAAATATAAAATATATTTTTACAACAAAATGTTGCTTTAACCCAAATTTTTTTTCATTTTTACAAGGGTAACAGCAGAAAGTAGACATTTTTTTGTGCAATTTCTCCTAAGTACAGCGATAAGCCAAGTGTGGACCAAAACTAATGTTTGGGCACACAGCTGGGTTTGGAATGGAAGGAGCAACATTTTGACTGAAATAGATTTTGGAGACCATATTACATTTGAAGATCCCCTGATATACCAAAACAACTGAAACCCCTTGCAAGTGAACCCAGTGAACAAAGTGAACAGGTGGAAAATACACTCCTCAAGGTATTCATGTAGGGGTGTAATGGGCAATTTTAACCCTCAGGTGATTTACGTAATTGTAAAACATTGAAAATAAAAAATTACCATATTTCCACTAAAATGTTGATTTGGCTCCAAAGTTTACATTTTATATGAGGGTAATAGGAGAAACGCTGATACCCCATATGTGGTCGAAAACTACTGTTTGGGTGTAGGACAGTGCTCAGAAGGGAAGGAGCGACATTAGACTGTTGGAATGCCAAATTGGCTGAAACTGTTAGCAGATAATGTTGCGTTTGCAGAGCCCCTGATGTGCCTAAACAGTGTAAGCCCCCCCCATATGTGACCCCATTTTGGAATCTACATCCCATATGTGGTCAAAAACGTCCTTTGAGGCACAGTGCAAAGCTCAGTAGGGAAGGAGTGCCATATTGGAGTGCAGATGTATTTGGAATGGTTTTAGGGTGCCTTGTCACATTGGCCGAGCCCCTAAAATGCCAGGAATGCAGAGCCCCCATTAGTGACCCTATTTTACAAGGGGTCTGCAAGGAATGACACAGACATCAGCCCATTAGAAACCCAATATAAATTGTGTTGCATGAACTTCAGCCTGGAGAAGGATTGTGGCCAAGGAGAAGTAGAAGGTTAGTGGCAATGTGGCTTGTAACATGACTGAGCTATTACTTCCAATACTTTATCAGCAGTGGACTGAAATTAATAATGGTAGGAATTGATTTTTGGTAATATGTAGGGGTATGGGAAGGTATGAGTGAAAATTGACCATTCTCCTGAACAAAAACAATAAGTTATCCTCTTTGCAAAGGATAGAGACTAAATTATTGATCAATGGGAGTCAGACCCCAGGACTTTCATGATTTTGACTTCAACAAACAATCAATGGTCATGTAGGTGCTTGATGTAAGTAGCTTTGATCCTGCAGAGCCCCAGTCTCGGGATTGCCATTTATCACCACCCCCCCTCCCCCAGTCAGTTATCCCCTATCCTATGAATAAGAGATAACACCCATTATAGAAATTGTAGTCAGTGTGGCTATTACATCGATCTGTGGTCATTGTCAATCAACTCTCACTTGCTGGAAATAAAGTTTATTGTGTGACACATTGTTACTTGTAAATTTTAGAATGTTCAGGTGTTCCATTTCACTGAGAGATTAGCAACCATGAAACTTAACAGCGCCACCTACAGGGAATAGTAACCACCAAGTAAAATACACCCTAATTGTGCACTGTAACTACTAAGCGTGCTGTGCCACTGTCATGTAACATCATTTGTCTTCCATTACGATCTGTCATTATTTTGTTTTAATGGGAACTTTCGATCACCTTTTATAGACACTTTTTTTTAAAGAGGGAACATTACTGTCACGCTAGGTACGGGGAAGTTCCAAGCGCACGGCAAAGGGAAGGGAAACCCTGTGTCTAGGGAAAGGGAAATAGTGACCCCTAATCAAACCTACGGCTGATCCCTGGGGTCCTTCACCACCCTAGATAGGTTCCACTTCTATGCAGAGAGCTGGATACCTGACCCTAGGTATCCCTAGTGGTGGAGCTGTGGCGCCCCTGACCTGGTCAGGCACCACTGAGTACTGCACCCATGCTGGGGACAGTACAATACAGGTAATCCAGAAGGCTGACAGGGGTGTGGTACACAGGCGCATAGTAATCAGCTCTCACACATGTACCCATGAGAGGACCCCTGGGGATCCCAGGAGGGGGAAAAGCCTTGACCTTCACTGGAATAGTGGAGGGGGCCAAAAGCCTCCATCTCCTCTCAAGGGGTGTGGTAAGAGAATCTGGTTGCTAGGTGGCGTAGGCAAGAACAGGAGAGGAGGAGCAGTGAGCCAGTTCAGAGCAGAGTCCAGGGAGCTCCGAGAGGAGCTGACCCCTTCCCCTGGGCTGCTGGAGTCTGACAGCGTCCGCGCAGTGGCTACCGACGGGGGAGAACGGTCAACTAGGAGTGCTACCCGAAACCCATCTCCAGCTAAAGAGAGAGCACAGAGTGGGAAGTAAGGAGACTGCTAGGGAGTACCAGGCCCAGACGGGCGGCAGATCCCGAAGCGGAGATAGATCCAGCTTTCTTTTGCTAAACCTGCCGGTGTGGGGCTCTCAAAGCCCACGCCACAACACCACAAAAGCCGCAGCCACGTAGCCACAGTTAGGGCCCATAGCTCACAGGAGGCAAGAAGCTGGAGTGATCTGGCCCAGGCAACAAGCACACGGCAAACGAAGGGGAGTGAGGCTTCAGCAACTTCCCTGGGTGACCCCCATAGGGACTAAAAGTCGGGGTCACCCCAAACCAAAAAGGGCTAAGGAAGGCGAGTTAGTAGTCACCCTCACAAGTCAGCCTGAAGGACACCTGGTTCCCGCCTGGTTCATCCCAGCTACGCCCGGGTTACTCACCCTGCCACCTGAAGTGAGTAAAAACCCTGAAAGACATTCTGCCTGTGTGGAGTTATTCTGCGCCTTGTGGTACTACGCACCTACATCGGGCCCTGGGGCTTGCCTCACTCTCAGGAGGCTATTCCAACTAACTGCACATACCATCAGCCCCAGGCGACCCTCAACCTGCAGTGGCGGTCCCTACTGGCCGCAATACTGAGAGTGGCGTCACGACAAGAAGAAGATCTCCTACCTGTGACCAGATCCAGCCGAGTGGAGTCCCTGAAGGTAATGCACCGACACAACACCTGTGGGGCTTTACATCTGGCGTCACGAACAGGATAAGGACTAGACCTGTTGAGACAGGTGACCATGTGCCTGGGCGGTCCGCTTGAAAAATTGGAAGCGCCGCCATATTGCCACCATGAAAAGCGCGCTGAAAAACAACAGCAGCCCGCGCTGGAAGAAGTTACCGCCCACGAAGAGGTGTGGCTACCCAGAGATCCCCTGCAGAGTTCTGACCTCGCTTGTGAAGAGAGCGGAAGCGTCCAGAGACGGCGGGAAGGAAAGAGAGCCACAAGCCTGCTGCTGCAGAGAGAAGAGATGGAGTCCGGACGTGGATACCCAGAACCAGGCTCTGCTGCCTGGTGGTGCCGGGAGCTTGCTATCTTCTGCGATCAGCTGGAGGCCAGGATTATGCGACAGCTCAGTGAGGGACGCACGGAGCTTCTGGAGATGGCTGCGGCGGTTCGGACCTACGAGGAGGGAGCCGCGCGACGCCTGCCAGATCGAGCGGCGACGACTCAGATCCCGATGGTGCCACTGATGGGTGAGTCCAGAGTTGCCCCGGCCAGCGCAAGTGCTCCAACCCCTGCTGCTACGACCGCGGTCCCAGAAGAGGCGCCCGGCGCGGCGACGCTGAGCCAGGCCGCAGCCATGCCAGGTGCGGCCCGCCAAGCCCCGGCCGCCGCAGCGATGCCCTGCTCGGCCCGCCAAGCCCCGGCCGCCGCAGCGATGCCCTGCTCGGCCCGCCAAGCCCCGGCCGCCGCAGCGATGCCCTGCTCGGCCCGCCAAGCCCCGGCCGCCGCAGCGATGCCCTGCTCGGCCCGCCAAGCCCCGGCCGCCGCAGCGATGCCCTGCTCGGCCCACCAAGACCCGGTCCCTGCAGCAACGCCCAGTCCGGCCCGCCAAGAACTGGCCGCAACAGCGACGCAGATCCAGGCCGCCGCCACGCCAGGCTCGGCCCGCACAGACCAGGCCGCCGCCATGCCAGGCGCGGCCCGCCAAGACCAGGCCGCCGCCATACAGGGCGCGGCCCGCCAAGACCAGGCCGCCGCCATACAGGGCGCGGCCCGCCAAGAGATTGCATCACCATTTTCCCCGGCCTGCAAGGCCAGAGCAGACACCGCTCCCCAGCCTAAGGAGGTCCCTACTAGGAAATCCCTGATAGGTGAAGACTCCGCATACTGGCAGCTGAAGGCTGACCTGGAGGCCAAGTTCCCACAGGAGATGGTGGACCGATACATGCTCCCTCCGAACACCCCTAAGGCAACCCCTGCAGCAACCACGCTGAAGAGTCCACCGCCTGGGCCAGCTGAGGAACACTCATCCCCAGCGCTGCCACGACCAGAGTGCAGCGAAGAACTAAGGGGGAGAGGAGGGCAAGAAGCTGAGGAGTTGCCCCCGGAGCCAGCAGCAGTGCTAGTCCCAGAGCCGGAGATGCTGCCATATTCCCGTTGGGACGAGGAAGACCTGACACCTCCTGCGGAAGAAGATCTGCCCCAAAGCCTCACCTGGGAGCTTGTAAGCTGCACTTCGCAGAATCCAGCCCGCAAGACGCAGCGCCGCAGCAGAACCCAGTTTTCCCCTGCACCGCCATCCCCAGAGCAGAGAGAAGTCACGGCCAGAGACCTACAGGAGAAAAGGTTCCTGAGAAGAGCCAAAGCCCAGGCCAGAGGACCCCTTTGCAGAGGAGTAGTGGAGGACTTCAGCCTCAAGTCAGGATACGGGTTCATCGTAGCACCTGGCATAAAGGAAGGTATCTTCGTCAACAGAAGAGACGTCAGAGCTCATCTGCCCAGAGGACACCCTGGCAGAAACTTAAGAATGGGAGATTCCGTACAGTTTACCCTGCATCAAGGCGAAAGAGGCTGGTACGCGCTAGATGTAGTGCCATGTCCCAAAGAAGAAGAAAGGAAAGACAGTAATAAAGAAAGAAAAGACCAAAGACCTAATGAAGAGATAACCACAGATGAAGAAAAAGGTCAAGAAAGCAACAGGTGCCGCAGCCCTACAGGCCCAAGCCCTGGTGAAGAGGAATCCGCCTAAGTTTAAGTAAAGTACAGCGAGTTTTGACCAGTTTGGAAAGTTTGTTTTGCAACGTTTTAAAGTTCAAGAATGTGCCCACAAAAACTATTGTGAGAAATAAACCTTAAGGCTATGAACTGGCTATAGCCACAAACTCTCGCAGTGTAAATAGTTACACCAGAGGGCACCACCACCACCAGAGTCAGCCTGTTTAGGGGCTTGGCTCGTCTGCAACCAGGAGGAGCCCGTCCGTATATAGGGCCTTGGCTCACCTGCGACCAGAGAGCATGCCTGTTTATGGGGCCTGGCTCTCCACCACAAAGAGGGTACCTGGTCGGCACCAACTGTGGAGGCCGCCTCTGCATCCTGCCAGAAGAGGCTGAAGGCGCGGATCCACCAGGCCAGGTATACCCTGAAACCACCAGCCCATGAAAGCCGCCTCTACATCCTGCCAGAAGTGGCTGAAGCCGCGGCCAACGTGAGAGGGTTTTGGGTGGGTTAACGGACTTGTGGGTGGAGGGTGGTGATGTATGGTACCTGGTGCTTTTAAAAATGTTTTACATGTTTTAATGTTTTATGCATTTTAAAAATGTTGTCTTGCAGCCCGAGGACGTGCTGGTGATAACTAAGGGGGAATGTGGCGCCCCTGACCTGGTCAGGCACCACTGAGTACTGCACCCATGCTGGGGACAGTACAATACAGGTAATCCAGAAGGCTGACAGGGGTGTGGTACACAGGCGCATAGTAATCAGCTCTCACACATGTACCCATGAGAGGACCCCTGGGGATCCCAGGAGGGGGAAAAGCCTTGACCTTCACTGGAATAGTGGAGGGGGCCAAAAGCCTCCATCTCCTCTCAAGGGGTGTGGTAAGAGAATCTGGTTGCTAGGTGGCGTAGGCAAGAACAGGAGAGGAGGAGCAGTGAGCCAGTTCAGAGCAGAGTCCAGGGAGCTCCGAGAGGAGCTGACCCCTTCCCCTGGGCTGCTGGAGTCTGACAGCGTCCGCGCAGTGGCTACCGACGGGGGAGAACGGTCAACTAGGAGTGCTACCCGAAACCCATCTCCAGCTAAAGAGAGAGCACAGAGTGGGAAGTAAGGAGACTGCTAGGGAGTACCAGGCCCAGACGGGCGGCAGATCCCGAAGCGGAGATAGATCCAGCTTTCTTTTGCTAAACCTGCCGGTGTGGGGCTCTCAAAGCCCACGCCACAACACCACAAAAGCCGCAGCCACGTAGCCACAGTTAGGGCCCATAGCTCACAGGAGGCAAGAAGCTGGAGTGATCTGGCCCAGGCAACAAGCACACGGCAAACGAAGGGGAGTGAGGCTTCAGCAACTTCCCTGGGTGACCCCCATAGGGACTAAAAGTCGGGGTCACCCCAAACCAAAAAGGGCTAAGGAAGGCGAGTTAGTAGTCACCCTCACAAGTCAGCCTGAAGGACACCTGGTTCCCGCCTGGTTCATCCCAGCTACGCCCGGATTACTCACCCTGCCACCTGAAGTGAGTAAAAACCCTGAAAGACATTCTGCCTGTGTCGAGTTATTCTGCGCCTTGTGGTACTACGCACCTACATCGGGCCCTGGGGCTTGCCTCACTCTCAGGAGGCTATTCCAACTAACTGCACATACCATCAGCCCCAGGCGACCCTCAACCTGCAGTGGCGGTCCCTACTGGCCGCAATACTGAGAGTGGCGTCACGACAAGAAGAAGATCTCCTACCTGTGACCAGATCCAGCCGAGTGGAGTCCCTGAAGGTAATGCACCGACACAACACCTGTGGGGCTTTACAGAGCCTAAATAGGGAACGAGTGGGATGAGTTCTTCGTTAGCCTCACTAAATACTATAGAATACACAAGAAGGACACACAGGGGAAAAGCATGAACTACTTATCTACAAAGCTTTCTGCAACGATACCACAGAGGAGTACAAGCCACCTGCTTGCAAACAGGGCTTGAATAAACTGAAGAATATCACTAGCACCAGTCCAAAGGAAGGAAGGGGTATATAAGCATGAAGAGAATGCTGATGATCAGCAGCTGGGTGGAAGGCGAGCTCCTGCTGGGTCCAAAAGGGGGAGAGATGAATCCAGCAGGAAAGCTACCTATACCAATGAATACTGACAGCAGGAACAACGGAAAGTCAGGGAGTGTTACGGGGGGCTGTCTGATAATAACCTAAAGGAGTATCAGACAGTCACCGTGCAAAGACTCTGCTGCAGACTATGGCAGAGTGCAATACCTCTGTTAACTCACAGAAGGATATAATAAGTAAGTAAAGCAATTCCTCCCTTACTTGGAGGGTGTGTGGAATGATCTATGTTAATAATCACAGAGACAAAGGCAATGTGTGCGAAATGGCACCTACCTAGGTCCGCTCTAGTGGTGCAAAAGAGACGAACAGCAGCATAAGCCGCACAAAGCTCCTACCTCTGTTCGCTCCCCTAGTGTGCGAGGACACGAACAACTGCCAGACGCAGTATAAGGAACGTTACC
Organism: Anomaloglossus baeobatrachus; assembly: GCF_048569485.1. NCBI lineage: Eukaryota > Metazoa > Chordata > Amphibia > Anura > Aromobatidae > Anomaloglossus > Anomaloglossus baeobatrachus. The sequence goes on from NC_134359.1 coordinate 40,755,309, forward strand.
CTAGCGGCAACATCCACCTACGAGTCGAACCACAAGGCCCAGCCAGACCATGTGCCTCAGGCACCTGCCTATGTCCGCTCCCCTAAGAGGTAAGGATACGGACATCAGCCAAAGCTGTAAGGTATAAGAACGCTACCCTGCCGGTAGCGCTCACCTAGCATAGACAGAGGAATGCCTAGAGGAACGCGCACAGAGCGTCTACTCTTATGCATGAACCAAGAGGACTGAGCGCCATGTGGCGTGTGTCAGGGTCTTATATAGACTCTGTGCCTCATCCAAGATGGAGGACACCAGAGCCAATCCGCTGCCAGAACGACAGGCGTGACGTCATGCTGGCCTATCACCGAGCAAGGCATCACAAGCACATGACCAGCGACCAATCGGCATAGAAGGTGTCAGAGACATGTGACCCCGTGTCAGCGATGATGTCACCCGCACATGTGCAATGGCTCCAAGATAGGACTTAGTCTCCGGCGCTCGCACATGTGCAGTAGCAAGAAATCTGGACTTAGTCTCCAGCGCTCGCACATGTGCAGTAGCAAGAAATCTGGACTTAGTCTCCAGCGCTCGCACATGTGCAGTAGCAAGAAATCTGGACTTAGTCTCCAGCGCTCGCACATGTGCAGTAGCAAGAAATCTGGACTTAGTCTCCAGCGCTCGCACATGTGCAGTAGCAAGAAATCTGGACATAGTCTCCAGTGCTCGCAGCAACCGTAACAGGGAGCATTCTGTGTAGCCAAATGCTGTGACCTTCTATGGCCAGAAACCACATGTCTCTGTCTGTCACCCGTGATATACCCATGACAATTATGCAGTGTACTGCATGTTGGTGTCCCACTTACATACACTATGTGCTTCAGACTTTGGAACCTGGTACTTGCTAATAAGTGATAACGCTGGATTTCAGAGCTCCTCTGATCTGATGGTTGATGACCGATCCAAACAATAGTTCATCAATATCTGAGTCCTGGACAACCCCTTTCAATAAAGTAAGGTATACTTTGCACACTACGACATCGCAGGTGCGATGTCGGTGTGGTCAAATCGAAAGTGACGCACATCCGGCGTTGCTGTCGATATCGAAGTGTGTAAATCGTTTTTGATACGATTAACGAGCGCAAAAGTGTCGAAATCGTATGATCGGTGTAGCATCGGTCATTTCCATAATTATGGAAGGACCAATGTTACGATGTTGTTCCTCATTCCTGCGGCAGCACACATCGCTGTGTGTGAAGCCGCAGGAGCGAAGAACATCTCCTACCTGCGGCTCACGCCGGCTATGCGGAAGGAAGGATGTGGGTGGGATGTTTACGTCCCGCTCATCTCCGCCCTTCTGCTTCTATTGGCCGCCTGCCGTGTGACATCGCTGTGACGGCGTACGACCCGCCCCCTTAGGAAGGAGGCGGGTCGCCGGCCAGAGCGACGTCGCAGGGCAGGTGAGTGCATGTGAAGCTGGCGTAGCGATAATGTTCACTACGGCAGCTATCACAAGATATCGCAGCTGCAACGGGGGTGGGGACTATCGCGCTCGGCATCGCAAGCATTGGCTTGCGATGTCGTAGTGTGCAAAGTACCCCTGGTAACCTGGTACTAAAATGTATAGATCTTCTCAAAAACATCTGATATTTACCCTGCAAGATGCCGGAAACTGAGTTCTTGCGCTATTTCACAACACTGATTTGATTTTCATGGCAAGCAAAACAATGCTCGACTCAAGAGGTACTAAAAAGGGTCTTTGTTCTGTTGTTTTGTAAATAACAATGGTGCAAAATTCAACTGAGTGATACATTTGTTGATGGAAGATTGTATGTGAGGCTCATTCATCTGCTCTGTGGCTCCCATTTACAATCCATGGACGCCAGGCACAGGATTTCTGATTATTTTTTTTTTTATTGCATATGATTTTAAATTCCAAAACATGAAATTGGTTCAAGTAAAATATATCTTTGTACCGTGTTAGCCAGTAGAGATAAAAAAAAAATGTTTAAAAGAACAGAGAGTCCTCGTTGGTTGATACCACTTTTCAGTTAGCCATTAAAAGGTATCAACCACTGAGGACTCTCTGTTCTTTTAAACAATTTTTTTTTTAAATTGGTTCAAACACCCAACATATTGTCTGCTCCTGATGTGTGTTTTAGTAATACTTGTGTTAGTAAATACCATGTAGATCATTCTGGATCATCTTTTTTCAAAACTCTTTCTTGTGTCGTTACTCTGTTATTCCTCCTGGAAATTTCTAAGTAAATTGACAACTGGGTGTTACCATCCATCTTGTCAAAGGGGTTTGGCCTTACAAAGTGAAAACTAGTTGGACTGTGACATAAAAGGAGCGCACCCCAACTGGTAACACCCAGTTAACCCTTTATGTATAAACTTATAAGAGTGGAACGGCACAACACAGATAAAGGAAATACTCCACAACTGGTATATTATGGGTATTACTGCAAAGGTATTGTAACGCTCGCGGCCGGTGTAGAGGCAGCGAGCGGGTTTAGTGGAACACCTGGACCACAGGGGGAACCTAGGCTTACCCGTTAGAGGGAGGGGCTTAACTAAGCTCTCACCGCAAGGCATACACCAGGTACCACTCCCAGTGTAGTGACCTGGACTGTGGCAGCTGACCCCCAGGACAGGTGATGGACTCAAGTATAGACAGGTACAAACAGGGTGACTGAGGCAGGCTGGACAGGTACGTATGAACAGGAATGGTGGGCATGGCAGAGGAAGTCAGGTATGGTAAGGCAGTTACCAGAGGCAGACACAGGCTTAACGGGATCTGACAACTAGCTAGCAGACTGGAATACTGAGTAACTGTATGTGTTGCGCAGGCACCTACCCTAATGGGAAGGTGCCTTAATTACACTGTGCTTCTCAGCCATAGGCTGAGAGGCATTTCCTGGAAACAGCACGCCGACCCTTTAAGCGGAAGGCCAGTGTGTGCCTGCGCTTCTTAAGTGCACTCCTGGGAACCCTGTGTGACATATACAGGGCCCGGGAGGGGAAGGAGGCACCAGCACACGTGGATGACCAGGGAAGTGTAGGGGAGAACGTCACCCAGCCGGGGTGGTGAGTAAGTTGGCGTCTCTGTAGAGATTCCGGTGCACAGGTATTTACTGAAAGAAATATGCCCAGAGATCTAACAATGCCCTTTTCAGTTAAAAGGCTGTGTTGTAGGAAAAAAGTCATTTATTATGCTATATATTTGGATTATTTTTCGGACCATAAGATGCACTTTTTTTGCCCCAAATGTTGGGGGAAAGTGGGGGGTGCGTCTTATGGTCTGAATGTGGCTGCAGGGAATGAGGGTGCTGCGGTGGAGCGGGTCATCAGGGGCACGAGCAGGCTGTAGCAGCGCCTGCCGTGACCACGTGGGCCCGCTCATTACATGTGCACGCCCATCCTCCCGCCCATCATCTCTCAGCACTGAAGCTGACGCTGACAGGTGGGCGGGGTGATGGGCGGGGAGTGCGCGCATAGTAAAAAGCCAGCCATGATCACCCCTGGCAACTACAGCCTGGAGTGGTCATGTGCGGCTGTATTTACTGCTCCCCGCGCATCATCATCAGCGCGGGGCGCAGTGAATCAGTACACTCACCGTTCCCCTGCAGCACCGCGATGTCCTCCTGATTGCCGGCCACACTGTGTAGAGACTAGCGGGGCTCACAGCGATGACGTCATCGCTGTGCGCACGTGTCCATACAGCGTCGCCGGCACAAACAGGAGATTGCAGTGCTGCAGGGAGTGTGGCCGACTCCACACAGCGCTGCCGGCACAGACAGAGGAGTGACGCTGCGTGGAGCGAGGAAATGTGAATGTAAATGTTTGGGTTTTTTTGTGTGTGCCGCAGGATGATGGGGCACATATGAGCAGGATGATAGGGCACATATGAGCAGGATGATGGGGCACATATGAGCAGGATGATAGGGCACATATGAGCAGGATGATGGGGCACATATGAGCAGGATGATAGGGCACATATGAGCAGGATGATAGGGCACATATGAGCAGGATGATGGGGCACATATGAGCAGGATGATAGGGCACATATGAGCAGGATGATGGGGCACATATGAGCAGGATGATGGGGCACATCTGAGCAGGATGATAGGGCACATATGAGCAGGATGATGGGGCACATATGAGCAGGATGATAGGGCACATATGAGCAGGATGATGGGGCACATATGAGCAGGATGATAGGGCACATATGAGCAGGATGATAGGGCACATATGAGCAGGATGATGGGGCACATATGAGCAGGATGATAGGGCACATATGAGCAGGATGATGGGGCACATATGAGCAGGATGATGGGGCACATCTGAGCAGGATGATAGGGCACATATGAGCAGGATGATGGGGCACATATGAGCAGGATGATAGGGCACATATGAGCAGGATGATGGGGCACATATGAGCAGGATGATAGGGCACATATGAGCAGGATGATAGGGCACATATGAGCAGGATGATAGGGCACATATGAGCAGGATGATAGGGCACATATGAGCAGGATGATGGGGCACATATGAGCAGGATGATAGGGCACATATGAGCAGGATGATGGGGCACATATGAGCAGGATGATGGGGCACATATGAGCAGGATGATAGGGCACATATGAGCAGGATGATGGGGCACATATGAGCAGGATGATGGGGCACATATGAGCAGAATGATAGAGCACATATGAGCAGGATGATAGGGCACATATGAGCAGGATGATAGGGCACATATGAGCAGGATGATAGGGCACATATGAGCAGGATGATGGGGTACATATGAGCAGGACGATGGGGCACATATGAGCAGGATGATAGGGCACATATGAGCAGGATGATGGAGCAGGATGATGGGGCACATATGAGCAGGATGATAGGGCACATATGAGCAGGATGATGGGGCAGGATGATGGGGCACATATGAGCAGGATGATAGGGCACATATGAGCAGGATGATGGGGCAGGATGATGGGGCACATATGAGCAGGATGATAGGGCACATATGAGCAGGATGATGAGGCACATATGAGCAGGATGATAGGGCACATATGAGCAGGATGATGGGGCAGGATGATGGGGCACATATGAGCAGGATGATGGGGCAGGATGATGGGGCACATATGAGCAGGATGATAGGGCACATATGAGCAGGATGATGGGGCAGGATGATGGGGCACATATGAGCAGGATGATGGGGCAGGATGATGGGGCACATATGAGCAGGATGATAGGGCACATATTAGCAGGATGATGAGGCACATATGAGCAGGATGATGGGGCAGGATGATGGGGCACATATGAGCAAGATGATAGGGCACATATGAGCAGGATGATAGGGCACATATGAGCTGGATGATAGGGCACATATGAGCAGGATGATAGGGCACATATGAGCAGGATGATGGGGCACATATGAGCAGGATGATGGGGCACATATGAGCAGGATGATGGGGCACATATGAGCAGGATGATGGGGCACATATGAGCAGGATGATGGGGTACATATGAGCAGGATGATGGGGTATATATGAGCAGGATGATGGGGCACATATAGCAGGATGATGGGGCACATATAGCAGGATGAAGGGTGACATATAGCAGGATGAGGGACATATAAATATAAGGATGGGGATTATATACAAGGCAGGAGGATCATTACCCCCACTAGTACTGGGGTACCTTACTAGAGAATTTGGGGACATTACCCCCATAGTAGTGTCAGCAGCAGATCCTCACCCCATAACAGTATGTCATGACCACATTTTTTGTTGCTTAAAATTTTATTTTCCTATTTTCCTTCTATAAAACCAGGGTGCGTCTTATGGTCCGGTGCGTCTTATAGTCTGAAAAATACGGTAAAGTAAAAAAATAATTAATTATAAGAGTTGTGAAATATCGGACGGAGGTATAAAAAGGTCGCCTTGACGGTGGCTGTTGGGCTCACATTAAACTGGCCATTTTTGTGTGCTAAGTATCTCAATTTTTACATGTTTTTCATGGCAATAATGCATATTCATATTCCTATGTTCATTGCTTACATATCTTAGCACTGCAGTGTGCAACTGTCTCTTTTTTGATGTGCAGTCACGGCCTATCGACCAAAGTTGTGCTATTTCTAGAAAGAATACATTTTTGTAGACATAGTCGTATGTAATGGCTGGCGAACACTACAGTATTAATCGGTGCATGTCTGATGTATCATTGTCACTTTTTAGCTTCTAAAGGCTGCTTTACACGCAGCGACATTGCTAGCGATGAAGCTGGTGAAAGCACCCGCCCTCGTCGGTTGTGCATCACGGGCAAATCGCTGCCCGTGGCTCACAATATCGCTAGGACCCGTCACACGTACTTACCTTCCTAGTGACGTCGCTGTGGCCGACGAACAGCTTCCTTTCTAAGGGGGCGGTTCGTGCGGCGTCACTAAGCGGCTGCCCAATAGAAGCGGAGGGGTGGAGATGAGCGGCCATAACATCCCGCCCACCTCCTTCCTTCCTCATTGCCGGTGGACGCAGGTAAGGAGATGCATGTCGCTCCTGCGGTGTCACACGTAGCGATGTGTGGTGCCGCAGGAAATACAAACAACCTGCGTCCTGCAACAACGATATTTGGGATTAGAACGACGTGTCAACGATCAACGATAAGGTGAGTAATTTTGATCGTTAACGGTCGTTCGTGCGTTTCACACCCAACGACGTCGCTAACGAGGTCGGATGTGCGTCACAAATTCCGTGACCCCAACGACATCTCGTTAGCTATGTCGCTGCGTGTAAAGCGGCCTTTAGTCTCTGCATTTGCTCTGTATTTTTTATCAGTGTTTTAAGAGTTTTAAGAAATTGTGTTATTAGACCATATATTTTAATCATATGGTAACAGTGCAGTATATGGTTTATAGATTGTAATATGTCCAGAGTCTGTGTTTCTGGACATGTTCTTCTACCCAAAACTCCCCCAACCATGTCTTTATGGTCATGGGGACAAAAAAAGGCTTTCCCCAAATGGTTCCCAAAAAGTTGGAAGCTACAATTGTCCCAAATGTCTTATGCTGAAGTGTTAATATTTCTCTTCAATGGACTGGAGTGGCCCTGACAAACTAGCCCCAGAGCATTATCTCTCCTCCACCAAACTTTACAGCGGGCACAATGCAGTTGGGCCGATAACGTTCTCCTGGTATCTGTAATCTCTAGATAGAGAAACATGAACACGTTACCACTGCTCTGGAGTCTGGTGCTTTACACCATTCTATCCAACGTTTGGCATGTGCTTAGTGATGTAAGGCGTGCATGCACTTGCTCGGCCATAGAAACCCATATGATGAAGGTCCCAGAAGGGGCACAGTTTTTGTGCTGACTTTAAAGGGAACCTATCAGAAGATTTATTCTGCCCAAACCTCCAGCATCAATAATCAGAGTCTAACTGCATAAAAATTAAAAAATCTGTCTGAGACAAACTGGGAGACATGAGACTCATTGGGTACAGCCCCAGCCGGCTACTCTCTGCACCAGTCTAGTTGATTAACATGTCTATCCCTATGTACACACACACAAGAAAGACCTGGTCAGTCAACTAGAATGGTGCATGGAGAAGCCAGCCAAGAGCGATGCATGGAGAAGCCAGCCAAGAGCGGTGCATGGAGAAGCCAGCCAAGAGCGATGCATGGAGAAGCCAGCCAAGAGCAGTGCATGGAGAAGCCAGCCAAGAGCGATGCATGGAGAAGCCAGCCAAGAGCGGTGCATGGAGAAGCCAGCCAAGAGCGGTGCATGGAGAAGCCAGCCAAGAGCGGTGCATGGAGAAGCCAGCCAAGAGTGGTGCATGGAGAAGCCAGCAAAGAGCGGTGCATGGAGAAGCCAGCCAAGAGCGGTGCATGGAGAAGCCAGCCAAGAGCGGTGCATGGAGAAGCCAGCCAAGAGTGGTGCATGGAGAAGCCAGCCAAGAGCGATGCATGGAGAAGCCAGCCAAGAGCGATGCATGGAGAAGCCAGCCAAGAGCGATGCATGGAGAAGCCAGCCAAGAGCGGTGCATGGAGAAGCCAGCCAAGAGCGGTGCATGGAGAAGCCAGCCAAGAGCGGTGCATGGAGAAGCCAGCCAAGAGTGGTGCATGGAGAAGCCAGCAAAGAGCGGTGCATGGAGAAGCCAGCCAAGAGCGGTGCATGGAGAAGCCAGCCAAGAGCGGTGCATGGAGAAGCCAGCCAAGAGTGGTGCATGGAGAAGCCAGCCAAGAGCGATGCATGGAGAAGCCAGCCAAGAGCGATGCATGGAGAAGCCAGCCAAGAGCGATGCATGGAGAAGCCAGCCAAGAGCGATGCATGGAGAAGCCAGCCAAGAGCGATGCATGGAGAAGCCAGCCAAGAGTGATGCATGGAGAAGCCAGCAAAGAGTGATGCATGGAGAAGCCAGCCTAGAGCGGTGCATGGAGAAGCCAGCCAAGAGCGATGCATGGAGAAGCCAGCCAAGAGCGATGCATGGAGAAGCCAGCCAAGAGCGATGCATGGAGAAGCCAGCCAAGAGCGGTGCATCATGGAGAAGCCAGCCAAGAGCGGTGCCGGACTAGTCATGTCTAATCCTGGGGTCTCAGACTTGGTCCTTGAGCTTTGTTGTCTCTAAAATGCCAGAACATATTAGAGAAAGACATACCGTGGTTTGGGCAGCATGAATTGAGTGAAAGGTTCTCTTTAATACCAGAGGAGGTCTGGACTCTGCAGTGATGGAGTCAGCAGAGCATTTGTGACTTTTCTGCCCTCTGCTCTGTAAAATTACGGGGTCTCCACTTCATAGGTGAGTTGATGCGGTTCCTTAATTTCTCAATAATATCATTGCCAGGTGATCGGGAAATATAGGAAATGTCATGAACGGACTTGTTACCCAGGTGGTTTCTATTACAGGACGGCGCTGGTATCAGTGAGATCTGCATCACCAGTTGTTCTGTCACATGTTAGTAAAGGCAAACAGAAAGGAGCGGGGCCAGAAGTTATACACCAGGGTTTGAGGGGCCGGAAGTTATAGACCGGGGTTGAGGGGCCAGATGTTATACACCAGTGACTCCTATTACAGGACTGCACTGGTATCAGTGAGCTCTACACCATCAGGCAGATGGCATGGCGAGGGGCTGGATGTTATACACCAGGGGCGAGGGCCTTGATGTTATACACCAGGTGGTGAGAGGATGGAGCTTATACACTGGGGGTGAGAAGCCAGAGCTTATACACTGGGAGTGAGGAGCCGAAGGTTATACACCAGTGGCTCCTATTACAGGACTGCGCTGGTATTAGTGAGCTCTGCACCATCAGCTGTTCTGTTACATGTTATTGAAGGCAGATGGCATGGTGAGGGGCTGGATTTTATACACCAGGGGCGAGGGGCTGGATGTTATACACCAGAGGGTGAGAGGATGGAGCTGATACACTGGGGGTGAGGAGCCGGAGCTTATACACAGGGGGTGAGGGGACGAAGGTTATACACCAGTGATTCCTATTACAGGACTGCACTGGTATCAGTGAGCTCTGCACCACCAGCCATTCTATCACATGTTATTAGAGGCATATGACATGTTGAGGGGCTGCATGTTATACACCAGGGGGTGAGACACTGGAGCTTATACACTGGGGGTGAGGAGCCGGAGTTTATACACTGGGAGTGAGGGGCTGAAGGTTATACATCAGTGACTCCTATTACAGGATTGCACTGGTATGAGTGAGATCTGTAGCATCAGCCGTTCTGTCACATGTTAGTAAAGACAGATGGCATGGTGAGGGGTCAGATGTTATACACTGGGGGTGAGGGAATGGATGTTATTCACCGGGGGCAAGGGGTCAGAGGTTACACACCAGGGGAGAGGGGTGGAGCTTATACAGCTATTACAGGACTGCACTGGTATCAGTGAGATCTGTAGCACCAGCTGTTCTGTCACATGTAAGTAAAGGCAGATGACATGGTGAGGGGCCAGATGTTATACACTGGGGGTGAGGGGCCAGATGTTATACACTGGGGGGTGAGGGGCCAGAGGTCACACACCAGGGATGAGGGGTGGAGCTTATACAGCTGTAACGGGGTGCCAGAAGTGCCTCGGGGATTGTAGTCGTGGCCCCTTCTGCTAGGCTTACCCCTGGTGCCGCCGTCACTTTTGGGACAGGAGATGACTTGGTGGGGCAGAGTGTGGTGGTGCAGACGCCGTCGTCAGTCGTACAGAGACTCTGCAGACATGGATCAATTGAACCAGCAGGCATTTTTATTAAACACTTCTTCTTCACAGAGGCACAACACTTCAGGTGACTTCACACTTTTTGGCTGAGGGGAAAAACCTGTTCCTGACGTCTCCTCCAGTGGGGATGTGCCCGGCTAATCTACTTCACCTGGCTCCCACTACGGCTACCCACAGACCGGACCCACACCGGTACTGCTTCGCACTTGAGGTTCCGCCTTCTCCTCTTCTCTCCGGCTTTCCTATTCACCCAGCTCCCACACTCTGCCCCTTCTCTGCTTCTTCTCTCCCGTCCCGGACACAACTGCTCTCTGGATCTAATTTTTCCTTTACAACTCTCCTTCTCCCTCCCCTTTCTGCTGCCGGCTCCTCCTTTCCTCTGCCCTGTTTCTGTGGAGACAGCCGTCCCACCCGGCCACTAGGGGAACCCCTAAAAACAGTGCATATAACAATAAAACATTTTTATTAAATAGCATTAACCTTCCGGGGAAACTGTACCTCTTTGTAAGGGGTCTGCCCACCCCTTACATACCTCCCCTCTTTAAGCCTAAGCCTCCCGGCAAGGCACAAACCTAAAAATCACATTTAAGTAATAAAGTCGTTGCAAAAACTATAAATATGTCCACCTTAGGGCACACGCAAGGGGCGCACCAGTCCGGCGCCCGGAGTCCCTCCTGGGAGCTCCCGGTCTTAGTAGGTAACGTGCCCGGAGGCCTTCAGTAAGCACTCCCGGTCTTTGTAGATTTTCTGCCCGGAGGCTTTTGCAGCACTCCCGGTCCTAGACGGCAGAAACACAAAATAGCAAAGTTTCTTTTAACCACACGGAGGGAACCCCTGGCTCAGTCCAGCGTCAGGCTCCTTCCGGGCTTAGCAGCTTGAACCGATTGCAAACAGCAGAACTTTTCCGGCTTTGAACAATGCCGGTATTTAACATAAACAGGTCCACTATCTTCCGGTCTTACGGTTCACTCAGGGTGATAAGCACGTTGCCATTCACCCCGTTGAGCCTTCACGTAGTCAGACAAGGACTGACCAGGCAACCGGCGCAGCCTCCGGAAGGGTTCATAGTTGACATTTTGCTCCGGTGTCTCGGTCTCCGGTCTTGTCTCCTCAACCCCCGACGGGGGTGATGGGGTCGCTGTACGGGACGGCTGGGGACTGCCCATGACAATCACCGGGTGAGTAACCAGGCTCTGTTGAATAGCCAGCACCGCCGGGGTCCCCTTCTCTGGGTCAGCGCTCGGTCCGGGCATGACTTCCGGGGCTACGGCCAGTGTGCTTCTCGGGTGGGAGATCTCAGCTAGTACCGGTCTTTGCTGTGCACGCCGCCGGTATTGGCATTCCTCCCACTCGATTTCTTGCTGCCATTGGGCAGGCTCTTGGGTAGTGGGCATCCGGGTCACTCCTACCGCGAATAGGCCCCTGCATCCCACCTCTCTCATGAACCGCACCTTCTCTCCCGGGTATAAAGTGTGAAGGCGTTGTGGTAGGCCCTCAGTGTTCAGGTTCACCCGATTGTAAAAGTAATGGTCACCGGTCTCTTCATCCTCGATGAAGCCATAGCCCTCTTTCTGGTTGAACTTTACCACAGTTCCGACGGTACACTGTCGCTCAAATTCATCACTCCGGGGACCGGCCATCATTTCACGGGCCACGGTCTCGGCCAGCAACCTCTCCTGTACCGGGTCAGGTTCTGGTGATGGGGACTTCCGCCGAATCTGGGACGACGGCTGCACTGGATCCCAGAAGAAACCCCACTCGTCCTTTTCTAGCTCCCGGCCGTATGGTTCTTCCGGGGCCGGAACTGTTACGTGGGTTGAAGATCCCACCGCGACTGGCGGGGGTATCTCCGGGCATGGGTATGGAGTTCCCAGGAGTCTGTTTCCCGACGGCAGCTGTGCGGTGTACGTAGCTTGGACCTCGGACGTGGTCTCTCTGGTCGCGGCGTCCCAGGTCGTGACCCAGGTAACTTTCGTGGACCGCTCCGGTCCTCCAGGCACAGCCGGTAAGTGAGGGGGGAGTCCTTCCGCAGACGCAGACGCAGTCTGCTTCTGGTGTCCTCTGCCCAGGCCAGTCGTGACCAACACAGCCATCGCAGCTTGCTGTCTTTCGGAGTTCTCCATCCTGCTTGCAGTCAGCGTTTCCGGAAAGGGCGTCAGGGTCAGTGGAGATGCTGGAGGAAGTGGAGGCGGGCCTACTTTTCCCGCTCTTGGGTATACTCCACCCCCAGTCTCCCACATCAGATCGACCCCTCCGCGGCGGTTCTTCTTTTTTCCTGGAACACCGCCCACTTCACATGTCTTCTTCAGCATCCTGGGGCCAGCACCTCCCCTCTTTGGGCGGAGTACTCCGTACTTCTTTTTCTTCACCGGCCAGCCCCAGGCTCTTCTTTTGGCGCCAATTCTTCGCGCGCTCACTGTGTCCATGAAGACGGCGGCCATCTTGCCGCCATCTTGTGCCCGGTCCAACGCCTTAGGCACTAGTTCTTCTTCCCACCATGGGATCGGAACCCTTCGCCAATAATCCGGATCCTGTGCCCTAGGCACCACTTGGTCTCCATCTTCTTGGATCGGGACCCCTTGCATATAATCCGGATCCTGCCGAATACGCCACATGTAACGGGGTGCCAGAGGTGCCTCGGGGATTGTAGTCGTGGCCCCTTCTGTTAGGCTTACCCCTGGTGCCGCCGTCACTTTTGGGACAGGAGATGACTTGGTGGGGCAGAGTGTGGTGGTGCAGACGCCGTCATCGGTCGTACAGAGACTCTGCAGACATGGATCAATTGAACAAGCAGGCATTTTTATTAAACACTTCTTCTTCACAGAGGCACAACACTTCAGGTGACTTCACACTTTTTGGCTGAGGGGAAAAACCTGTTCCTGACGTCTCCTCCAGTGGGGATGTGCCCGGCTAATCTACTTCACCTGGCTCCCACTACGGCTACCCACAGACCGGACCCACACCGGTACTGCTTCGCACTTGAGGTTCCGCCTTCTCCTCTTCTCTCCGGCTTTCCTATTCACCCAGCTCCCACACTCTGCCCCTTCTCTGCTTCTTCTCTCCCGTCCCGGACACAACTGCTCTCTGGATCTAATTTTTCCTTTACTACTCTCCTTCTCCCTCCCCTTTCTGCTGCCGGCTCCTCCTTTCCTCTGCCCTGTTTCTGTGGAGACAGCCGTCCCACCCGGCCACTAGGGGAACCCCTAAAAACAGTGCATATAACAATAAAACAATTTAATTAAATAACATTAACCTTCCGGGGAAACTGTACCTCTTTGTAAGGGGTCTGCCCACCCCTTACACAGCTATTACAGGACTGCACTGGTATCAGTGAGATCTGTAGCACCAGCCGTTCTGTTACATGTTAGTAAAGGCAGATGGCATAATGAGGGGCAAGAGGTTATAAACTGGGGGTGAGGGGCCAGATGTTATACACTGGGGTGAGAGGCCAGATATTATACACTGGGGGTGATTGGCTGGATGTTATTCACCAGGGGGTGAGGGGTGGAGCTTATACAGCTATTACAGGATGCACTGGTATCAGTAAGCTCTGTACCACCGGCCGTTCTGTCACATGTTGACAAATATACAAATGGTAACTTATGCTTGAGACACAATGAAACAAAGTCCCACAGTAAATATTGTGAGTGAGGAAAAGAACAAAAGAAGTAACTTTATGAGTAAGGAAAATTGCTACAAATTGGGTAGAACACAGTAGTTGTGTTAGACTATTCCCATACCAAGGTTGGAATACATGTACAGTAGTAATTTGTCCCCCAAAATGATGCAGTCTGTTAATTAAAAAAGTATTTGTTAATTTGTTCTTCTATTTTTTTCCCATGCTTTGTAATTTTTTCAACTGTTGTGGTCAAAGTCAAATGTGTAAAAAACAAACAAACACAGAAATGTGGTCCCACGCCATAGACCATATATTTAGTCATAAAGTTCCATTTGATACAGCATGTGTTTTGAAAATGTAATTCTGTTCATTGCAAAAAGTGGACAAAATTGGCGGCTACTGAGAGCTCGAGTGATGTATGTACGGGAAAACATACGACCAAGACTGAAAATGTTTTTTTTATTTGCTGAAGGGCAAATTGTCATCATTTTGATGACTGTCCTATACATCTGAATGGAGCAATCCAGGCACATACTGCAGAAACATCAAAATTAAGATACATGGAATAGAATTTCCAAGTGCAGCATTCCTATAGGGAATGAGTGGAGCGGCGGTTCAGAATGCGCACAATGATAAAAGTCTCCCGTTCTGGTAATCAGTTGGGATCCCAGTGGTCTCGCTCCTACTGATTGAAAAGTTATCACCTCTCCTATGAATAGCTAATAACATGTTCCAACCGAAATACCCCTTTTATACTTTGGGGGTGCATTGATTTATAAAAATGTGTCCAAACTTGTACTCATCCATGTGGCATATTACTGTGTGCTTTACACACTTTTTACACCTAATTGACAGTTGGAAAGTGACTAAAAAACAATGGATGGTTAAAGAAGGTGTAATCTGTGCCAGACTAATTAATGGAATGCACTATTAATGACATCAAATATTGGAAATGGTAGAATAATAAAAAATGTCTTGAATGTCCAGCAAAAATTGACAAATATATCACACAGTGGGGTAAATTTAGGAAACAGATTAACCATCATATTTGTCCACCAAAAGACAAGCAATCACAGCACAGTTTTCATTTTACCAATGTTGTTTAAAAAAAATGTAAGCTGAGCCCTGATTGGTTGCATTGTTTTTGATAAATAATGCTCGGAATGCGCCACTGAGATAAATTTGGCCCCGTTTCTGCCTCATCTACTTTTATCCAGTCTAAATTTAGGAAAATAGTAAAAAAAAAAATATTCAGAAAAAATAATTTCAGAGATAAACTTTCACTAACAATAATGGAGTTCAAAACTTTTTTTGTTAAACTCCTTGATTTATATCTACTGCATTTCCCTGATCCCTGGGTGGATCAGAGGAATGCAGTAGTATATCTTGACTTCAGTAAAGCATTTGACAAAGTATCTCATACAATCGTTATTGAAAAAATGACCAAGTGTGGAATGGACAGGGAAACTGTTAGATGGATTCGTAACTGGCTTAGTGATCGTAGTCAAAGAGTGGTCATAAATGGCTGCACATCCAGCTTGAAGACTGTCTCAAGTGGGGTACCACAGGGCTCTGCCTGGGCCCCGTGTTGTTCAACATCTTTATCAATGATTTAGATGAAGGTATTAAGAGTAAACTGATTACATTTGCTGATGACACAAAGCTAGGAGGAATAGCTAATACTAGAGAAGAGAGAGAGAGGATTCAACAAGATCTAAACAAGCTGGAACAGTGGGCAGCAACTAATAGAACGGTTATTAACAGGGAGAAATGCAAAGTCACACATCTTGGCAAGAATAATGAAAAGAGCTTATACAGCATGGGAGAAATAGCGCTATCCAACATGTGTGAAAAAGACTTAGGTATACAAATAGATCACAGACTGAACATGAGTGAACAGTGTGATGCAGCAGCAAAAAAGGCAAACGCCTTTCTAGGATGTATTAACAGAAGCATACAGTCTAGATCACGTGAAGTCATTATCCCCCTTTACTCCTCTTTGGTCAGACCTCATCTGGAATATTGTGTCCAGTTTTGGGCACCACATTTTAAAAAAGACATCAACAAACTGGATCAAGTTCAGAGAAGAGTGACCTGAATGGTGACTGGTCTGAAAACCATGTCCTATGAGGAACGGTTACAGGATTTAGGATTGTTTAGCTTGCAAAAGAGAAGACTGAGAGGAGACTTAATAGCGGTCTACAAATATCTTAAAGGATGTCACACTGTAGAGGGATCAGTTTTATTCTCATTTTCACAAGGAAAGACTAGAAGCAATGAGATGAAACTGATGGGGAGGAGACACAGATTAGATATTAGAAAAAGCTTTTTGACAGTGAGGGTGATCAATGAGTGGAACAGGCGGCCACGAGAGGTGGTGAGGTCTCCTTCAATGGAAGTCTTTAAAAAGAGGTTAGACGGACATCTGTCTGGGATGATTTAGTGAATCCTGCTTTGAGTGGGGGGTAAGACCAGATGACCCAGGAGGGCCATTCCAACTCTAATATTCTGATCCCCATGATTCTATATAAAAGTTGTAAGTTGCAAGGCATTAAATTAATGGTGATGTGGCGCTCACGCTTACAGGCTTTGTTTGCTCTACAATTCCTGGTGGATGTTTACTGTTTAAAGAGGAAAATCTTTCTGATTGAATAACCATACAATAAGGTCAACTATAGGTTGTCCCACTTTGACAAATTTTTCTTACTGCAATGCATGTAATTGGTGTGAATGAAAAATTATTTTTGAAATTGAGTATCATTAAAAATGTTGCACTGTTTGCCATCTATAGCCTGATGTTTTTATTGTCTATTGCTGGCTGCAGAACCTGTTAGGCCATCATTGTGAGCTGACTGACTGTTTCTCAGTTAATTCATTTTTGAGCCAGCAATAGATAGTGCAACACAGATGTTATAAACAGCAAACAATGCAAAATTAATTAAATCCAGTTTGCAACTCTTTTATCTGTCTTTTTTTAGCTCCTCTCACTTGATTTATGACAATGGACCACATCAAAGTTGAATGTGCATTAAACCAAAGAGCCTGGAAAACCCAAACGGTACAAAATGTGTAATGAAACCCAGTTTGTAACTCTTTTCTCTCTTTTTCTGGGCTCTTAGCTAATTTTTTGAACATGGACCACATCAAAGTTGAATTTGCATGGAAATAAAGATCCTGTAAAAACTAAATGGTGCAACATTTGTAATGAAACCCAGTTAGTAAGTTTGTCCCTGTTTTTCTCTGAGCTCCTCTCACTTCATTTATGACCACAGACCACATCAAAGTTGAATGTGCAGGAAATCAAAGAGCCTGTATAAGCGAAACGGTGCAAAATTTGTAATCAAACCCATTTTGCAACTTTTTTATCTGTCTTTTTCTGAGCTCTGCTCAGCTGATTTATTACCAAAGACCTCATCAAAGTTGAATGAGGAAGGGGGGGAGAGAGTTTAAGTGCAAAAACGGTGCAAAGTTTGTAATGAAACCCAGTTTGTAACTCTTTTATCTGTCTTTTCCTGAGCTCTGCTCAGCTGATTTATGACCACAAACCTCATCAAAGTTAAATGTGCAGAAAATCAAAGAGCGTGGAAAAGCCAAATGCTGCAAAATTTGTAATGAAACCCAATTTGTAACTCTTTTGACTGTCTTTCTATAAGCTTTTAACTAATTTATGACCACGGATCACATCAAAGTTGAATATGCAGGAAAATAAAGATCCCCTAAAAGCCAAACGGTGCACAATTTGTAATGAAACCCAGTTTGTAACTTTTTTTCCCTGTCTTTGTCTGTTAAATGTGCAGGAAATAAAAAAAATGCCTATAAAAGCAAAACGGAGCAACATTTTTAGTAAAACCCAGTTTATAACTATTATCTGTCTTTTTCTCAGCTCCTCTCACTTCATTTATGGCCACAGACCACATCAAAGTTGAAGGTGCAGGGAAACAAAGAGAGGGTAAAAGCCAAATAGTGCAAAATCTGTAATGAAACTCAGTTTGTAACTTTTTTATCTGTCTTTTTCTGAGCTCTTCTTAGCTAATTTATGACTACGGCCCACATCAAATTTGAATGTACAGGGAAATAAAGATCCCGTAAAAGCAAAACGGTGCAAAATTTGTAGTGAAACCAAGTTTGTAACTTTTTATCTGTCTTTTCTGAGCTTCTATCACTTGATTTATTACAGACCACAGACCACATAAAAGTTGAATGTGCAGAGAATCAAAGAGCCTATAAAAGCCTAACTGCACAATTTTTAATGAAACCCAGTTTGAAACTTTTTTTATCTGTCTTTTGTTGAGTTCTTCTCAGCTGATTTTTGACTACAGACCACATCAAAGTTGACTGTGCAGAAACAAAGAGCTTGTAAAAAAAACTGATGCAAAATTTGTAACAACTCAGTTTGTAGCTCTATTTAATTGACTTTATCTGAGTTCTTCTCAGCTGACTTTATCTGAGTTCTTCTCAGCTAATTTTTGACCACAGACCACATCAAAGTTAACTGTGTAAGAAAACAAAGAGCCTGTAAAAGCCAAACATTGCAAAATTCGTAACGAAACCCAATTGCCGAAATCATTTTAAGCCCCAAATACATGCATTGAAGTAAAATTAAAAATGTCCCCAAAGGTAGACAACCCCTTTAACACAAACATGGTAGACCAACTCTCTGTCTGCATACAATGGGCACACTGTAACACATGGACAAGTTGGAAATGTACAATTATAATATATGAAGAATCTCAAAACCCGGATACTCTACCTTCTTCCTTTTGGTCATTTAAGTCCAAAGC
Source organism: Anomaloglossus baeobatrachus (assembly GCF_048569485.1). NCBI lineage: Eukaryota > Metazoa > Chordata > Amphibia > Anura > Aromobatidae > Anomaloglossus > Anomaloglossus baeobatrachus. The sequence goes on from NC_134359.1 coordinate 40,773,907, forward strand.
CGATGTAGTAATAATTTTGTCCTCAAGGAGAACGTCAGGATATCCACGTGTAAAGCCTGAATCACATTGGCTTGGTTCACATACGATGGATATATCCATCTGATCCACCACGTCAGTGATCTGCACCGGAATAATTTCGGGCTTCTTGGTCCCATTATACTCAGTTGCTTGAGCTTCTTCTGCCATTATTAACACCTTCAAGATATTTGTAAATCCCAGTAGTAAAAGGAATCAGCAGTGAAGAGTTCTGGGGTTAACACCCTTCTGTTGGGAGCGTAAGGTGGGAAGAACAATGGCTCAATGACATTATGAGGGTCCTCAGATGTTGGGTGATGTTTGGTGGAGACGTCTTGCACCCGTAGAGTCTCCGGTGAATTATAGTGGACACATTTGCCTTTCTTATAAGGGGAACTCGTAGCCCAATCGAGCTTTTGTCTTAGTAATTATTCTACAGCCTTCTGACCATTCTTACAAGAAAGGCTCTTTTGTTCTTTCTTTGTCAACAGCGGCACCGATTGTTCATAATCTTTAATCCGTAGCAAGTGACCATTGCTAGTCACATTAGTGGTGAGCCGCCCGCTTATCACTCACACTGGTTATGTTGTTTTATTAATCCGGCCAGGAACGTCAGTCGACACGGGCTTCATATTTTTAAGCTAATCATTACAGCAGTACCAGTAAACTTAGGTAGAAGATATAATTTATCCTACTCAGTTAACCAGAAAAAAATCCCCAATGAGTATCAATCGTTCATTATGTCTAGTGACACAGTGACATTAGAAGGGACAGTATTACTAGTATTAACCCAAAAATTGGTAGATTTGCAGTTTAGCTAAGAATTAAGGGGTACTTTGCACGTTGCGACATCGCTACTGCTATATTGTCAGGGTCAAATCGAAAGTGACGCACATCCGGCGCTGGTAACAACGCCGCAACGTGTAAAGTCTAGATGCGCCGATAAACGATCGCAAAAGCGACGAAAATCGGTGATCTGTGTAGTGTCAGTCATTTCCATAATGTCGCACCAATAGGAGATACGATGTGGTTCCTCGTTTCTGCGGCAGCACAATTCGCTGTGTATGAAGCCGCAGGAGCAAGGAACATCTCCTTACCTGCCTCCACCGGCTATGTGGAAGGAAGGAGGTGGGCGGGATGTTTACGCCCCGCTCATCTCCGCCCCTCCGCTTCTATTGGCCGCCTGCCGTGTGACATCACTATGACGCCGCACGACCCGTCCCCTTAGGAAGGAGGCGGGTCGCCGGCCAGAGCGACGTCGCAGGGCAGGTAAGTGCGTGTGAAGCTATCACAAGATATCGCATGTGCGACGGGGGCGGGTACTATCGCGCTCGGCATCGCTAGCCGATGCTAGCGATGTCGCAACGTGCAAAGTACCCCTAAGTTTTTAGCCAAATAGGTAATTTTTTTTACTTTTTACAAAATTTTGTTCCATAAATCAATAGTACACATGAAAATGAGAAATTTTGTAACATATCTTATTAGGGAGATCTGCTTTTATCTCCGCCATTCTTCATTCATGGATAAAACGTGTCTTCGGTGAATACCCACTTTAACATTACTGAGATAGGAAATGACAGTTGGTTCTCATAAGGTTCTATGGAGGAAGGAGGAGCTTAAGGCAGACACGAACATTCCGCTGCAAGTTCTCCTAAAATGACAGTTGAAATTTAAATTTTGAAAAAGTAGCTTAACCCCTTACTGATGTGCCGCCCCGGCGCAGACCGGGGTGCTCGGATTCGGGGTGGTAGGGGCTCGAGGGGTCCGGACCCGGGCTCGGCAAACACTCCGATCCTTGAAAGGGGATTATTTACAGGGAGAGGTTTGTGACGCCACCTGCGGATTGCGGTAATGGGAGTACCGTCGCTGCTGGAAGGAGTACCGGAGCAGATGGTGTGGAGCAGCAAGGTGTCAGTCCCTCCGCAGGTAGGGAAGCCCTCGGCATCCGGGGTTTTGGTGGATATTTGGGAGCGCAGGGTGTAGGGGACCAGGGTACTCACTGTGAGTAGTCATGGTGCAGGATGAGGATTATAAAGCAGACACTCACACTGAAGATAAACCAGAGACTCTGTGCATCACAGTCACTACGGGGAGCCCGTCCAGGTATCCTCTCCCACCGGTGTCACTTGGTAATCCGGAGCCGCCTACGGGCACAATTTAGTTGTCTGTTGTGGCCCCTTGGCTTGAAGCTGTTAGAGCCCAGCTCACTATGTATAATGTAGCTGTGCTCTTGATGGCTGGCACTTGGGATTTCAGTGGGCTGCTTTACTGGAAAGCCCTATCCCCCGCGGTGTGATGACGCCTTCAATCTCTGAGCTCTTAGGGAAGTTCATAAAGATACTCTCCCTCCCAGGTTAATTATCAGGACGTTGAATCGGTTCCTGACCTAGGGTCCTGTACCCCGTCATGCTCGGTACCGGTCATTTCTGATGCCGACAGTCCTCCTGGACTTTGTCCGTTGCACCCTTTTCCAATGTCACTGCCACCGATTCCCGTCTCCTCTGGCCCCGGACCACCGTCTGCGACCCAACCTCGGTCTAGCTCTCCGAGAGCTACTACTCCAGCTCCTCACACCTTGAGGGCTTTTACTACTCTGCTCTATTTCCCTCCCACCAGTCTGCCTAACCCCTAGGTGGGTGGCCCAATTCCAGTTTGACCAACCCACTGGTGTGTCTGACAGGTCATGATGTGAGGTGTTGATTGGGATTTGTGGTGCTGATGGTAGTGATGGTAGTGACACCGGTTTCTGGGAACCTGGAACCATAAGGGGTAGGCCCGGCACCCTGGGTGAAAGGATGCAGTTCCATGTGGCACCCTGATATATTCAGGGGCGCCACACTGACATAGGAAGTGCTGGTACATCCAAGGCCGTGTCCCTGCCTTTGAAGCGGGCTCATACATTGAGCCCACATCTTTTCCCGCACATGGCGGCTGATCTGTGGAGGTGTTGTAGGGAAACTGAACACTTACTGCAGAATGGCAGCTGATGTTGGCTGGTCCCAGCAAGGGGACAGTTTGGGGATATTTTGTTGTCATCAACGGTCTCTTTGAGCATATACTAATTGTCCAAAGCAGACAACTCAACAATTTTAAAGATCTTGTTTCAGAATGATTATTTCTTATATATAGTATGTCTCACATCATCATAAAATACTACTCCTCGTAGTAAGGTAACTTATAATAACGCACTCATCAATCTCTGTTACACATCATTAATGAACCATTACTTGCTTTGAATTGCTTTTATTAGAAAATGTCACACCCATCATTCTATTTTTAATACATTTTAACAAAAAGTAATTTGATCTTTACCCAAAACATGTTCTTAATTACAGATACTAATGAGCGCCAAAGGATGACTCATGGAAGGCTCTGAACGCGTAATTAATATAAATCGCATGCAAAACTTGATTACTTTGCAGATGGTGAGAGATGTGGGGAAGTATTAATTCATCGCCTACCAGGAGATTTTTTAACGACTGTTCTATATAAAGAGATTCTGTGTATAAAGTCACTGTGATCAGAACATTACTCACTAAATATTATCAACCTCTTACAGGGAAGTCAGATTGTGACCAGCTGATCGCTGCAGGTCCAGCTTTTTAAACAAAGACTATCATTTTCACTACAGCGGCCACTACAGGTGAAATGTAGAATTACATGGTGTCTATTGAAATCATTTATAGTGGGAGGTCTTGATTAGGAGCCCCCATTTATGACATGCATGTATCCTAATTAGACATTATGGTGACTTGTTTTAGTATATATGTTTTGAGAAACATTGGTAAAATAAATATTTTATAACATTGGATTCCTGGTTTATCCATCCGGGGGCAATGTCTGTGTAGAGTAGAGATAAGCAAATCAATTCTCAGGACCATCGATCAGCGTCCAGATGAGTGGTTCTGTGGACCACTTGCTCTTCACCATACTCTCTACTCTGATAAGTAGGCCTGATAATTATTATTATTATTATTATTATTATTATTATTATTAATAATAATAACAATAATTGTATTCATTTATATAGCGCTATTAATTCCACAGCACTTTACATACATTGGCAACACTGTCCCCATTCGGGCTCACAATCTAAAGTCCCTATCTGTATGTCTTTGGAGCGTGGGAGGAAACCGGAGAACCCGGAGGAAACCCACGCAAACACGGGGAGAACATACAAACTCCTTGCAGATGGTGTCCTTGGTGGGATTTGAACCCAGGATCCCAGCTCTACAAGACTGCAGTGCTAACCACTGAGCCACCACAAGACTGCAGTGCTAACCACTGAGCCACCTGCTGCCCCACCTGATGAAACATAAGCCACTCCACCTCAATGACATCACTCCAAGCGTACTAATTAAAGAAGGCACCATGATTCCAGCAGGTAAGAGGCAATTTGCAAAGCTCACATCCAGCAGCCATGGACCACTGATGACCACGGGACCAAAGTATTCATTGATTTCTACTGTGGCATTAGTATGTTCTCCCCATGTTTGGATTTTGCTCTGCAGCTTAATGGCTTACACTTATCCTAACTGCACAAAGCTGTCATGCCAGGGCAAAGGAACGCCCGACGTGTGTTGCAAGAGGAGGGGGTACACCAGGGAAGATGTAAAGGTAGGCACTGGCGCTAGGGAGAGGGGGGTAACCTAGTGTTTCCTAGCGTCCCTAGATGGGTCCTTCCCCACCGTACGAGCAACACATGACTAGGCCCTGGCTGACCCTAGACCAGCCCTGACTACTGAGCAGGCTAGCAAGACACTAGTCTTACTACTAAAATAAAGACAATTTGAGGAAGGAGAGACAAACAAGGGAGACAGATTCAACAAAAAGAACTTACATTTTTCTTCACAGAGGCACTTCACCGCATCTGCTGAAAAGATAATCACCACAGCTTTTCTCCAGAGACAGCACCTTTACAGGTCAGCATAGAATTAACTATAACCGGCATAGGAAAGAGTAAGGAGTGGGTTTACATAGCAGAAGGGCATGGCTGTAGCTGAGATTAAAGGGAACCTTTCACCTACTCACCTGCTGGGTGGTCAGGTCTAGTCCAGTTTGATGGGCGTCACTGGTGTTGACCCAGCACCTTTTCTCTCATTATGATCGCCATCCTCCTTTTTGCTTCGTGTGGATGATGCGTCCTACATCATACACACAGTGTCCTATGTTGCGCTCCTGCGCATGCACACTTCTCTCTGCCCTACTGAGGGCAGAGCACAGTACTGTAATGTGCAGGTGCGGGGAAAGGTCAAAAATTCCCGAGCTTGCGCACTACCATGCTCTGCCCTCAGCAGGGCATAGAGAAGTGTACATGTGCAAGAGCGAGGACACTGTGTGGATGACGTCATCCACAAGAAGCAAGAAGGAGTACGGTGATCCCAAGGATAGAGGAGGCGCCACCGGGTCAAGACTAGCAATGCCCATCGGACCGCCCCACAGGTGAGTAGGTGACATATTCCCTTTAACATCAACATGTCAAACTCTGCAGGATATAAAAGAAACCTTAACCCCTTCAGCACCTAACGGTGGGAGGGGGAGCACAGGGAGCTGTGACATCACCTATTGTGATTGGTGGATCCTATGTTATCAGCTGGCTGTGTATAAAGATGACACCTGTTATCTTGCCTCTGCTGATAGGGAGACTGCTGTAAATTGTTCCTGAAAAGACAGGAAGTATGTGTTTATAAATACCCTAATAGCCACTGTAAAAATAGCAAATTGTTGTTTGTTTTTTTGTTTTTGTTTTTATTAAGAGCGTAAAAAAAAATAAAAAAAATATTTTTTTTAAAAATCCAGGTAACACAAAAATCTGATTTGAACAATAGGTGATTTTCTGATGATAGTTTCCCTTTATGCAAAATTTACAATGTGGAACATACAATATACACAATTTAACTTACATCCTGCACAATACAGAAATATTAAAATAACACAAATTTGTATCATATGGTGTCAGTATACAATAAATATAGCTACAGAGTGCTATTGTTGTAACAAATGTAGAGTCCGCTCCAGCATTTTCACTAGTAGAAAAGTTAGAGCAACCTTTCTGGCTTCAATCATAATTATATACAAGCCCTAACACCTAAAGGACATGCAGTTGTGCTCAAAAGTTCACACACCCCGGCAGATGTTTTGCTTTCTTAGCTTTTTGTCAGAGAACATGAATGATAACACAAAATCTTTTTTTCCACTCATGATTAGTGGTTGGGTGAAGCCATTTATTGTCAAACTACTGTGTTTTTTCTTTATAAATCATTATAACCAAAAACATCCAAATGACCTTGAACAAAAGTTCACATACTCCAGTTCTTAATACCGTGATTTGCCCCCTCTAATATCAATGACAGCTTGAAGTCTTTTGTGGTAGTTGTAGATGAGGCTCTTTATTTTCTCAGATGGTAAAGCTGCCCATTCTTCTTGGTCAGATGGTAAAGCTGATTATTCTTCTTGGTCAGATGGTAAAGCTGCCTATTCTTCTTGGTCAGATGGTAAAGCTGCCTATTCTTCTTGGTCAGATGGTAAAGCTGCCTATTCTTCTTGGTCAGATGGTAAAGCTGCCTATTCTTCTTGGCAAAAAGCCTCCAGTTCCTGTAAATTCCCAGGCTTTCTTACATGAACTGCACATTTGAGTTCTCCACAGAGTGGCTCAGTGATATTGACATCAGGAGACTGAGATGGCCACTCCAGAACCTTCACTTTGTTTTGCGCTAACCAATGACAGTTTGACTTGGCCTTGTGTTTTGGATTGTTGTCTTGTTGGAACATCCAAGTATGTCCCATGCGCAGCTTCCGGGCTGAAGAGTGCAAATTTGCCTCCAGTATTTGCTGATAACGTGCTGCATTCATCTTTCCTTCAACTTTGACCAAGTTTCCTGTGCCTTTGTAGCTCACACATCCCCACATCTTCAGCGATCCACCTCCATGCTTTACAGTAGGAATGGTGTTCCTTTCATCATAGGCCTTGTTGACACTTCTGCAAACGTAACTTTTATGGTTGTGGCCAAAAAGTTCGATTTTGGTCTCATCACTTCAAATTACCTTGTTCCAGAAATTTGGAGGCTTGTCTCTGTGCTGTTTGGCGTATTGTAGGTGAAATATTTTGTGGCATTTGCACAGTAATGGCTCTCTTCTGGTGACTCGACCATGTAGCCCATTTTTTAAGAAAGCAAACTATCTGCCGGGGTATGTAAATTTTGGAGCACAACTGTACAAGCCCTAACACCCAAAGGACATATAGGCTGACCAGCCACATAAGAAAGCAAATTGATACATTGGTGATACTGTAAGGCAAGTATTTACTAATAAGTCATGCATTGTGGCAGTTGGCGGTATTTCACTATTAAATGCAGTGAATGTTATAGATTTGTTTTATTAAAGTTATAATGCCCTTGGCCACAGTGACATGCGATTGGTGTTTTAGAGGTTAAAACCTATGGAAAACCTTTGTCTTGAAAAAAAAAGTTTTATATGTGTGTGTGACTACTTCTACTTATAAAAGTTGCAAATCATCATTGCTTCATTTTCAGACCTCCTAATTTGCAAATTGAAACATACTTCTAAGCTCAGATATCTTGGACTGTCCCTCCCAGTAATACAGGCTGTTCTGTTGCCTTCACTAGCTTTCATGTATCAACACTATTTTTTGACTTTGCTGTTTTAGATTATAAAGTTTATATTAGATCTTTTTTCCATTATGTTGACTCAAAGTGATACTTTCCTCCTCTGCAGAGTCCATACATTCTCCCCTCTCACCTTATTTCTTTCTCCGCTATCTACACTCTGATAAGCTGGGTTTACACACTGCAACATCTCAAACGACATCGCTGTAACGTCACCGGTTTTGTGACGCAATAGCGATGTTGTTTGCGATGTTGCAGTGTGTGAAACCTATCAGCGACCTGGCCCCTGCTGTGAAGTTGCTGGAAGTTGCTGATCACTACAAGTCGTTCAGGACCATTCCTAGGTCCTTTGTTTCCCGCTGTGCAGCATGAAGTTTCAGTGTGTGAATCCTTTTCAGCGACTTTGTTAGCAACTTCCCTTTCAAAAGGCTGCTTATCAACGTCCCCAACAACCAGCTAGGTCGCTCTGCAGGTCCGGATCGCTGGTAAGTTGTTGGCCAGGTTTGCCGGGTTGAACGCTCACCAGAGACTTAGCAGAGACTTATGGAGATCGCTATTGCGTCACCAAACCGGTGACGTTACAGCGATGTCCTTTGCGATGTTGCAGCGTGTAAACCCAGCTATACTGCACAGCCAGCAAGAGCTATTCTTCCTGATATCTTTGGTGATTTATTTTCTCTCTGTACTCTGATCTGATCTGCCATGTACTACTCAACAAACGTTAGCTAGATTGCAGAAAAAAAACAGCCATGAGAAGTTTGCAATCAGATTGAAGTTAGAAGCAGCAGCACAACCAGCTACGTGAAGAAGCTGCACAGACTCTACAACAACAAAAATGGTTACATGTTATCAATGAAGACTATTTAGAAAGTTAAATAATCAAAGTTGAACAATAAAACAAAAATCATTGCCAAAGTGTCCATAGCTTTAAAAGAGATTATTTGCCCAAATATGTTTGCTTTTGTCTTCAAATATTTAAAGTGAACCTGTCAGGTGCAATAAGCACCCAGAACCACGAGCAGTTCTGGGTGCATATTGCTAATCCCTGCCTAACAATCCCTGTATATAGTAGCAGGGATAAAGAGATCTATAGAAAAAGTATTTCTAAAGATCCTTTATGATATGCTAATGAGCGCAGGGACTAGTCGAAAGGGCATTAGTTCCTACACTCACTCTGCCCTCTTAGCATGTTAGCACGCCGACAGAGGTGCGCTAACATGATATTCAATGCCTAATGTCATCAGCAGTGACGCGCATACCCGTGTCCATTGTCACCATTTTAGAATGCTTGGTTTATGGTCAGTGCGCATGATCAGAATGCCCCGCACTTCCGATCATGCGTACTATGAAGTCGGGTGTACGCGTCCCTGCTTCAAACTGGTATAGTGCGTATGACCGGAAGTGCCGGGACTTCTGATCCTGCACACTGATACAGTGACAATGGACACAGGTACGCACATTACCGCTGATGATGCTGGGCAATGGGCATTGAATAGCATGTTAGCACGTCCCTGTGGACATGGAGAGAGGGCAGAATAGGCGCAGGAACTAACGCCCTTGTGACTAGTCCCTGAGCTCATTAGCATAATATAAAAGATCTTTAGAAATACTTTTTCTAAAGATCTCTTTATCTATGCTAGTGTATACAGGGACCGTTAGGCAGGGATTAGCAATATGCAACCAGAACTGCTCGTGGTTCTGGGTGCCTATTGCACCTGACAGGGTCCCTTTAATTCTTAAGTCCAGTGACTGTGGGAAGAAATGGTCTGATTATTGGCAAACGTTTCTTAATTGACTTTTTTGCAAACAGTGTTGATGCAACTAATACCTTAAAGGTACAGTTGCAGGAAGGAATCACATCCCAAACAACCACTTAGTCTTAGAAAACAATAAATGGTGCAGCCAGGGGATAAGAGGATGCAAGGAAAATCAGTGAGACCAGGGGAGGTTGTGCTGGAGCCTGGAGAAAGCAGCTTGGTGCAGGGAACAGTCTCCAGAGTATAAGCTGTCCAGTAGCAGAGAGGTCTCACTGATTTTCCTTGCCTCCTCTTATCCCCTGGCTGCACCATTTATTGTTTGTGCCCTATCTCTGCATAATACCCATTTAATTGTCTACCTCAGGATTATTCTGTTGATAAAGGCTCACCACTGAGCCGAAACGTTGGCAATACTGATGGTTGACTATTTTTGCAAACTAAATTCATGATATATGTATCACAATATCCTGTGTCAATTCAAATGTGTGCGAGAAATAATTTTCTACTAAAGGGGGAAAGGGGGCATGGAGACTTCGATGTAATTGTAGCTCCCCTAAAGCCATCAGGGAGCTACAAGGTACTGCATCCCCACCAGCAACGGGAGAACCGGGGAACAAAACCAGAAACTCCGACCCCACAGGGTTCACGCTACTGTCATACGGACTACCGTTGAGAGACTACCAGGAGGGGGCCCCCAGATGGTCCAAGCCAATGGTCCAAGCCACGGGGACCCACCAACCAGAGAACCAGAGACCGGTGCAGGAGAAATAAGCCACCAGGTCACTACTCCGGCACTGGGACTAAGGGGACCAGCGGTCAAGACCATCCTTCCTCAGGTGACCAGTTTGTAACAGACTGTGAGTAAAGGCACCAGTTATACTGCAACCCCTTGTGTGGACTACCTTCTTTCCGTGCCCATCAACATCACCTATCCTCTGGGGCCTGGCCCTGCTTGCAGAGGGCCTAACATCCAGGCTGCCATCAACATCAGCCCCAGTAGTGAGAACTGTGCAGCGGCGGCTCCATCTACATAGCCGCAACCCGCAAGTGGCGTCACGTTATAAACTTTCACTTAACCCCCCTTTGTAAACAACATACCACTTTTAAAAAGCATCCCCAGGGTCACGGAACCGGGCAACGGCCACCAAGTGACATCTCCCCAGCAGTACACCGCCCAGGACTGAGTACCCCATAGCTCTAGGTTGACACATAATGAAGTTATGCAAAATCCAGGAAGAAACAGTTTAAAACCATTCAGTGGTCATTTCAGATTAAAAGTGTCCAAAATCCGGTAAGGTCAAACCGCAGGTCAACCCTTCAGTGGTCGATTCTCTGGGTGCTTTCTGACAGTTCCTTCTATTTATATATATTTTATTCCCAAACTATGTCTCCCAATAAACTTTAAGTGTATGCATTCAAGCACATTTCGTAAGGTCTTAATGCTGATGATGTACCAGTGAAATTACTTTTACAGTTGAGATTCTTCTTCTTCTACCGATCTGTGCAAACCAGGAATAAATTTGAAGAAGTTCTTTCGGGCGCTTCCTCTTCTACCTTTACGTGGCAGTGTCCCAAAAATGTTTGATAGACTTATGGAGTCTAAGTTTGGCGACATTGGTTCACTTTCACTACTTGTCACACTAATGCTTCTGCGACGCGTTAGGGAAGATCTGATCGAAGAAAATCCATTAAACTTATACATATAGTCTTCATCTGTACTAGACTGACGACTAAAACAAGCCTCTGTTCCAGAGTCTTCATCCAGCTCGGACATTGATCCAAGTCCATCTTCACTATTTAGTAAAATTGAGCTCAACTGGCTTCTTCCACTGCTTGAGCTTGATGATCTGTGTTTATTTAAGAAGGAACCGGGTGCGGGATTCCCAAAGATCTTGGAATAAATGCAGTCCAGTTCTTCATGTACTTTGCTGTCACTTGAAGTCCCTGCTGAAATTAGACACAGGAAAAAATTATTGTACATATTCTTTGAAAAAGAAAAAAAAAACCCAAAACATTGGTTTAGGTAATCTCTACTAGGCTTAAGGGTACTTTGCACGTTGCGACATCGCTACTGCGATATCATCGGGGTCAAATTGAAAGTTACGCACATCCGGCGCAGGTAACGACGTCGGAACGTGTAAAGCCTAGATGCGCCGATAAACGATCACAAAAGCGTCGTAAATCGGTGATCTGTGTAGTGTCGGACATTTCCATAATGCCATACCAATAGGAGATACGATGTTCCTCGTTCCTGCGGCAGCGCACATCGCTGTGTGTGAAGCCGCAAGAGCGAGGAACATCTCCTTACCTGCCTCTACCGTCAATGCGGAAGGAAGGAAGTGGGCGGGATGTTTACGTCCCGCTCATCTCCGCCCCTCCGCTTCTATTGGCCGCCTGCCGTGTGACGTCGCTGTGACTCCACACGACCCGTCCCCTTAGGAAGGAGGCGGGTCGCCGGCCAGAGCGACGTCGCAGGGCAGGTAAGTGCGTGTGAAGCTGCCGTAGCGATAATGTTCGCTACGGCAGCTATCACAAGATATCACATCTGTGACGGGGGCGGGGACTATCGCGCTCGGCATCGCTATCATCGGCTAGCGATGTCGCAGCGTGCAAAGTACCCCTCAGGGTATTTTGTGCAAATATAATGGACAGCATCTAGTGAAATCACTGAATGTCAGACTACAAAGGGACAATTATTTCAGCATTTCACAGCCAGTCACCTGACCTGAATCCAATAGAAAATTTCTGGAAGGAGCTCAACCTGAAAGTTTTTGGAAGGAGCCTACAGAGCCATCATGATATCAAGAGTGTTTGTGTGATAGAATGGCCAAAATCCCACCTGAGCAATGTAGGTGATTTGATTCTCCATACAGGAGAATCTGTTATCACTAGCAAAGGCTTTTGTAGTAAATTTCTATTAGAAAATGTAATGTTTTAAATTAAATTTCGTTAGAGTAGAAGCTTCAGCACCAACAAGGGTTTTTGTATGAACTAATTAATAAATTTCAATAAGCATGTTCAATACTGTTCCCCTGTGTCATTTCTCACTATTATTGAATGTTCTCAACGAGAGGAACAAAATTATAATCTTGTGATACCTTTTAATGGCTAACTAAAATTTTCATTTCTCATTATTACACATCCCTAAATTTATGGACTTATATGGTTTGATTTGTTTGCCTGTGTGGATTGGATGGTATGTTACCGATATCTGGTGAGAAATTCATGTTAATAGCACCTTTAGAAATATACTTACCGTACTTTTAAAATTGGTGATGTGTTCACTACTTATTTCGCCAGCTGTATGTACCGTATTTTTCATTTTATATGACACATTGGATTATAAGGCTCACCCCAAATTTAGAGAGAAAAAAGGTAAAAAAAATATATGGGGTTTGTCTTATAATCTGGTGGTGTCTTACATGGGGGCGGCAGCGGTGGTGGAGCGACATCACAGAAGGCAGGGGCGGTGGTAGAGTAGGGTGATGCTGTGGGCGGAGCAGCAGGTGTCCTGGATGCTTGCTACGGGTGCTGTGAGGCAGGAACATCCTGAAACTGTCGGCGGTGTGGGCTTCAAAGAAATGTCGCACATAGTCGCAGTATACGCAGATTGAGCTATCAGCTCAATCACAAGCCGAGATCTCATCTGCGCATGCGCCACCTCCGGGCGCCATTTTACTTAAGTCTGCTGCTGGGAGATCAATGGGCCAGAGACTTTCAGGCGCAGATGAGATTTTGAGCCGAGAGCTCCATCTGTGCATGCGCTGACTCCGGGAGCTATTATTTGAAGCCCACACCGCCAACATTTTCAGGATGGCCTCGGCCTCACTTCCCATAGCGAGCACTAGCACCACCTGCAGAACAGCCCGCGGCATTGCTCTGCCTCCTGTGACCATTCTCCACCACCCCCTGGTAAGCTACATTCGGCTTATAAGATGCACCCCTCATTTTCCTCCAAAGGTGAGCTCTTTTGGGCATTAGAATATGCAGGGACCCAACAAAAAGAGGTAGCCTTGCTGTTGGTTTTTGGGCTCGCATAACTGGCCATTTTTGGGTGCTAAGTATTTAAGTTTTACATGTTTTTCATAAGAGTAATGCATGTCTATATTCCCATATTCATTGTTACACATGTATAAATACTACATTTTCATTGCCCGTTATATACATCATATCAAGTGTGCTTGTGTGATAGAATGGGCCAAAATCCCACCTGAGCAATGTAGGTAATTTGATTCTCCATACAGGAGAATCTGTTATCACCAGCAAAGGCAAAACCCAATGGCAACCAACAATAAAAATGTATTGGTTCTGATTTATAACATAATCACCAATTTGTTAGAGAAGAAAACCCATACCAACACCCACAGGATAAGTAAAAACTGTAATTTACAATACAATCATAATCATGGGTGTGTGGTGGTATATAGGACCAATAGGATCATTCGGAAAAAATCATCAACAGAACCAAAGAAGAAAAACCATATCATTATTAGTATTCGATAAAAAGAGCATATATTAGATTTTTAAATTATTTTTAAAAAATACAACCATTGGCTGGAAAGAAAAGGGCGTCACAAATGAGGTAACACGCAAACCACACGGTATGCAAAAAGGGGGGGTGTGCCAAAATATAAATAAGGGTTAAAGTACAAAATTGATAAATAATAGACAAAAAGAGGAAATAAAGTGTCACGTGCTAAGAAGGGGTAACCTTACATTAAAGGGAACCTGTCACCACTTTTTTGGCGTATAAGCTTCGGCCACCACCACCGGGCTCTTATATACAGTATTCTAACATGCTGTATATAAGAGCCCAGGCCGCTGTGTACAACATAAAAAACACTTTATAATACTTACCTCGGTTGGCCATATGGGCGTCTCCGTTGTCCGGTGCCGGCACCGCCTCTTTCGGCCATCTTCGTCCTCCTTCTTCTCTAGCCGCAGTGCATGATGCGTCCGACGTCATCCACACTCGCCGGCATTCAGGTACTGAGCAGGGCAGATCAAAGTATTGTAGTGCGTCTGCGCAGGACCGGCGAGTGTGTGTGACGTAGACGTGTTATGCACCCAGGAGTCAGAACGAGGACGAAGATGGCCGAAACAGGTGGTGCCGGCACCAGACAACAGAGACGCCCATCTGGCCAACCGAGCGACCGTTAGGTAAGCATTATAAAGTGTTTTTTTATGTAGTCACAGCGGCCTGGACTCTTATATACAGCATGTTAGAATGTTGTATATAAGAGCCCGGTGGTGGTGGCCGCAGCTTATACGCCAAAAAAGTAATGACAGGTTCCCTTTAAACCACAATACATACACCTAATTGTTGCCATAATATGCAGCAGTGGTGATAACACAAAAAATATTACCCAAGTACATATATAGCATGCACTGACCGAAATAATCAATAGTATGTGGCTATAATAAAATATATACTAACCACATAGGGTTGCGGGTATATAGTGTAAGAGGAAGCTGCTCCACAATACAATTGGTATCCATGTTGCTAAATAATCATATAGAGCCGGTAATAGATACAAAGTAAATACAGATAAATGAGGAAATTTACCAGAGTATAGATGGAGCACAAATCCAGGTGTGTGACGCCCACCCCGATGCACGCATGTTTCGGTGCCGTCTTCTTCAGGGAGTGAAGAAGGCCCTGCTGCATAGTATTGCAGCAATTAGGTATATGTATTGTGGTTTAATGTAAGGTCACCCCTTCTTAGCACGTGACACTTTATTTCCCCTTGTTGTCTATTATTTATCAATTTTGTACTTTAACCCTTATTTATATTTTTGCACCCCCCCTTTCTGCGTACCGTGTGGTTTGCGGGTTACCTCATTTGTGACGCCCTTTTCTTTCCAGCCAATAGTTGTGTTTTTTAAAAATTATTTATAACATAGTCTATACTGGTCTGAGACGTCTTTATAATAATTCTGTCTTATTATATTTACCGTGAAGCAGCTGATGTTCCTTTTGTAACATGCTTTGTAATTCCTTCCATTTTGATCGTAAATCATCCTGTAAATATTAGAATATATCATTTTTTTAACATAAGAATTTAGACTTTTGTGAAACTATAGAATCAGGACGTTATAGAACGGAGAAAAGCCGATGACAATGACAGGAAACCCGGTATCTGCAGTCAGAGTGGAAAGTACCTCACTAAGCAACATATGGAAACTTTTTTTTTTTTTGCAAAATTAGACAATTAGACTGAAATGATCGACTTCACCACAACCTGTTCACTACCGGAGGCACGAGCCGGCTTGTGTGCAGGGTGCCGAGTTTTTAGGTAAATGTAAGGAAATGATCTACAAGCCGCAGTACAGATATATGTCTAGACATCATTTTTTTTGCACGCAACCTGAGTGCATTGTCTGTTACTGGTCTGTTTACTGTATGTCATGTCGAGGGTTAATTACCATCATTATATAGTAGATTTAATTTCTATAACAGAACATTATATAGGGCAGGAAGTGTACAAAAGTGTCATGGTGACTCCAGATTGTGTTCGCATTGCAGAGTCTGGCAGGCAACCTGATGCTTCTTAGTTGCTCAGCCAGAGCCGGGCGTCGACTGTTTTGTGCACACTGGTCATCGGTTTAGCAGGAGTTAATTCCTGCTGGCTGGTGAATTACTGCTGGGCTCACAGGTTGCTGACATCCTAACCCAGCCGCCTCCGCCACATAAAAAATGGTAGAACTTAGCCTCCCATGTCAAAGATAGCTCTAGCTTTGCTCCAGCGATACCGGTCTTTGTGTGTGGTGATCCAGTTGATGGTGAACTGTTGTATGCCCTTTGGTGTGTGGTGGAAATATCCTTGTGGTTTGTTATTTCCTCCCTGTACTTTATTTCTTCCTTCTCTCCGTATCGTCTCTTCCCCTGTGTGTGCATGCAGTGGGTTTGAGCCTTGGTTTTCCCCTGCCTGTCGGTATTTGTGGGATTCTTTACTCCTATCCCAGCCCTCCCTGATGGTGTTAGACCAGGGCTGCTCAGGAGTTAGGGCTACACTGGTGGTTCAAATCTTCCTACCATCAAGCCTACCTCTGGAATAAGAGACAGTTTTGGGGCAATAGTCTGAGGGACAGTCTAGATGCTCTTCCTCCTGGTTACTGTGTCATACCTGTGACACAAAGTCATAGAGAGGAAGCACAATCCTTAGTACTTGCAAGACCGGAGAGCAACCTGAAAGACCCAATGGGAACCCGTCAGCCCGGTTTTATATATGGAAGTAGTAATATAGCTGTATAGACAATTGTCCTACAAACAAAATGATACTTTACTTGTAGAGATCCAATGAACCAATCGTGAAAAATCTAGTGTGGAGGTCAAATGCAAATAAGGCTGAAGGTGCACTGTGGGCGGTGTCAGTGCACTTAGAATGCTTCCTCCAAGTGCAGGGACACACCCCCATTTCACTTACAGCCTAATTTTCATATTACTTATGCACTTGATTTCTCATGACTGCGATATCGGATCTCAACAAAAAAGGTTTCATTTTTATCGTAGAACAAGTGCCTATAAAGCTATAATGCGGGCGCCACGATGGCTCAGTGGTTAGCACTGCAGTCTTGCAGCTCTGGGGTCCTGGGTTCAAATCCCACCAAGGACAATGTCTGCCAGGAGTTTGTCTGGATTTCCTACAGTTTCCTCCCACACTCCAAAGTCATGCCGATAGGGACTAAAGATTGTGAGCCCCAATGGGGACAGTGTTGCTGATGTATGTAAAGCGCTGCGGAGTATGTTGGCACTATATAAATTAATAAATATTATTATTATTATTATTATTAATGCTACTTCCATATGCTTTGTATTGTGCACCATATAGTACTTCTCCATTAGAGGAGATACAGTATATTGTATGCATCTGTGCCGCCCCTAAGCAGGCGAACTGCTCGGATCTGGGATTACTGTGGCTCGAGGGTCCCCGGACCCGGGGCTTAGCGGCCACTCGATGAAGGGGGAATTTACAAGGGAAAAGTTTGTGGCGCCACCTGGGGATTGTGGTAATGGGAGTACCGCCGCTGCTGTAAGGACTACCGGGGCACATGGAGTTAAGCAGCCTGATGTTAGTCCCTCCACAGGTAGGGATGGCCCCGGGCACAGGGGTGTTGGTGGTTGTTTGGGAAAGCAGGGTGCAGGTGAGCAGGGTACTCACTGTGGGTAGTCGTGGTGCATAATGAGGATTAGAAAGGAGATACACACGCTGCAAGTAAACCAAGTCCTCTGTGTGCCACAGTCACTACGGGAAACCCATCCAGGTGTCCGTTCCCACCGGTGTCACTTGATAGTCCGGAGCCCACCTTCATGCACAATTTAGTTGTCTTTCTGTGGCCCCTCGGCTTGAAGTTGTTAGGGCCCCGCTACCTTTGTGAAGTGTAGCTTTGCTCTTGAGGGATGGCACTTGGGACATTAGTGGGCTGCTTTTGGCTGGAAAACCCTGTCCCCCGCGTTATGCTGATGCCCCCAATCTCTGAGCTTTGTGGGAAAGTCCCTGAAGGTCTCCTTCCTCTGAGGGTTAATTGCCAGGACATTGAATCGGCTCCTGACCTAGGGTCCTGTATCCGTCGTGCTCGGTACGGGTCAGTTTCTTTTGGGATTGTTGGTGCCGACAGTCCTCTTAGACTATGTCCGTCGCACCCCTTCCAATGTCACTGGCACTGATCCCTGACTCCTCTAGCCCCGGACCACCGTCTGTGACCCAACCACGGTCTAGCTCCCTGGGAGATACTACTCCCCAGCTCCTCACTCTTTGAGGGCTCTCACTACTCTCCTCTTCTCACTCAACTCAACTGACTCACTTCCCTCCCACCAAGCTGCCTGACCCCTAGGTGGGTGGCCCTTTTCCAGCTAGACCAACCCACTGGTGTGTCTGACAGGTCATGATGTGAGGCGTTGATTGGGATTTGTGGTGCTGTTGGTAGTGACACCGGTTTCTTGAACCATGGGTGGGAGTAGACCCTGCACCCTGGGTAAGGATACAGTACCCTGTGGCACCCTGATATACTCAGGGGCGCCACATATCCACCTGATCTAAAGATATTTTCTGCAAGGATTTTCATGAATGGAATCTTGAAAAACAACTAGTCATCTTGGTGTGTTGTGACTTCTATCAGACACAGTCACAGATGTTCTTGGACACTTTCATGGATTTACAATTGAAATCTTGACTTTTGCATGTGCATCTCTTATCTATATACAATTCATGTAACATACCTTTAATATGAGCAGTTTCGCTTGTAATTCTGCTTGTCTAATCCTCGTACTATATTCTGTTTCAATTCTGCAAAAGAAGAATTATTCTTCTTATGTATCAGCACCACGATTGCCGTTATAACTGTCACCACTTACCAATAAGGCTCTGTTCACACTAAGATCTATCTTCTGTCTCGGGCAGGCGCTATGGCATTGTGGTGGATTTATTTTCTATTAGATCCATAAAGGAACAGTGAATAAAGTAAATCCACTAATGAAATGTAATATAACACCCTTGTGACCAGTCCCTGCGCTCATTAGCATATCATAAAGGATCCTTAGAAATACTTTTTCTAAAGATCTCTTTATCTATGGTACTAGATACAGGGACGGTCAGGCAGGGATTAGAAATATGCACCCAGAACTGCTCATGGTTCTGGGTGCATATTGCACCTGACAGGTTCCCTTTAAGCCCTACGTCTTTAGTAATGGCAGATTAGCCCCTGTATCCTCTACAGAGTTTCTATTAGACTATTTTAGGAATGGGTTTACAGTTCTTCTAATATGTTTGAGAGGAAGAGGAGTTTTTATCAAATCTCATACTAGAGATACCAGGGATGCAGAGGTAAGAAGAGGCTGCTTACACTGCTGCCACCCTGTCAATCTGTCTATCTTGCCACTACAGCAGGTGGGAACCTGGAGACTTCATGGGGGTAAAGTTGCAACTATGAATATAAAGTTTTGTGAGATCTCAAAAGGTTTAGGTTGAAGATATAGAGGTTATCTCTTCCCCAGAGCAGATTTGGTTTCTAAGGTCAGCTCTTCTAGCTTTTTGTTCTAGTTTCATTCATGAGGTCAATGGTATATATTATGGTTCTTATGGTTGGGATAAGTACAGAGTTGACTGTAATCTGAATGGTGGTTGGTGATGACCTTTTTTCATGGACTTACAAGGTAACACATGTAGAATATTCTTGCATATTTCATTAAGGGGTTGTCCTCTAGTTTGACATTGAAAACACATTATAACTACAAAACACATACAGTTGCACACTAAAATGCTAACAATGAATAAGGGAACTTTGGTATTGCATTACTGCTATTGGAATAATTGAATAAAGAGATCTTTAGCTTATGTATTAGCCAATGCATGTGAGCCCAGCCACCACGGCAAGGTAATCTCTGTATTCTCCTTAACTGTATTATCCATGATGCCGAAAAATATCTTAATCAGAAAACTATACCTGAATAAGGTATTGTCTCATGTGTTTTTTGTTCAGGAGCGCACCGCTACTCTGCCTCCCAGCTTCCTGCTTGCCGGGGGTCGGACAATTCTGAAGATTGACAAGTCAGACTAGGAGCATGAATTTAATGCTGTCCCCAACTGTGCGCTCTTCCATGCTGCAGTGCTCTGCAGCATATCAAAGGAGCACAGGAGCCTTGAAGTTGGCTGAATCCAATGAGGTGGCCATCTTTAAAGCAGCACTGGGAAATTGGAAAGCAAAGAGCTTGCAAGCTTGCCTATGAAACAAGCCTTGCTAGAGTGCAGAGGTGCGTCAATTTGCAGGATCCAGTCCAGCAGCCATGGCAATAATATCTGGCTGCTGAATGAGAGCCATGAAAACTGTGTGCTATCTGTTGACATACTCAGGTCTTCTTTTGATTAGCCAGCCCGGCACAATGTGGTGTTACACACACGTGACATTGCACCAAGCCGGCTAATCAAAAGAAGAGCCGTGGATGTTGGGAGTTAGGAGGCTGTTCTCGTGGCTCCTATCCAGAGGCCACAGATTACTGACCTGACTGCTGAACCAGGTCCTGCAAATCATCTAGAGCTGTGCAAAACCAAATTAAGAACCCTTTGGTTTTTGAGAATGGATTGGACTTTTAATAAGAGAGAGGCCAATTGCAAAGATGTTGGTTTTTCCATAAAGTTTGCAATTTCACCTAATTAATGAGACATTCCCTTTAAGGCCTCCTTCACACGTCCGTGTCTCCGGTACGTGTTTGGTCCGTTTCCTCACGTGCCGGAGACACGGGCAAATGTAGACCCATTAAAATCAATGGGTCTGCGCACACGTGCGTGTTTTGCCATGGACCGTGTGCCCGTGTGCTCCACACGTAGACATGTCCATTTTTCTCCGGCATCACGGGTGTCACACGGAACGCACACGAACCGCACGAATGTGATCCGTGTTACACGCACTGGAGAAAACACACGTGTCTGTGAAATAAAAAGAATTTCTATACTCACCTTCTCCAGCACTGCTGTCTCTGCCGCTGCTGTCACTTACTTCCGACCACCGCTCATTATTCTCATGAATATTCACTCGACTGCGGCCGGAAGCAGCAGCAGCAGGGAATCGGCAGGGTTGGAGACAGTAGATCAGCACCACGAACAGCAACGCCAGGGACAGGTGAGTAGAAAGTTCCCGTTCTCCGTGTGTTATCACGGATAACACTCGTGTGCCATAAACACGGCTCACGGAAGGAAAAACGCACCTTTGACACGTCCGTGAAAAACATGCCTGATTTTCACGGACGTGTGAAGGAGCCCTAACACAGCACAATCCATTGAACTTTTCAGTCTTTGCAAGTTTTTGCATCAAGACATCTTGCTACATTGTGCTGTGCGCTTCAGGATATGAAATGCTACATCTGTATCTGCTGTACCTTACATTGTTATATAAAATTTCCAAAATGATATACATTGATCATAGGGAAAACATAAATCTCTCCATATACTGCGCGTTTCTTCTGTTGTTGGACACTAATGTTTACCTGAGAAAGTTTCCAGATGATCGAATAAGTTCCACTGTCTGCTGATGACTGAAGCCTTCCACGTCTACATTATTAATATTAGTGATCATGTCACCTGGAATATTCAAGATCAGACACAAAAAAATATTAAAGTCTAATTTCAAATTTGTAACTTAAAAATAAATGAAGCAATCTATGAAATCTGGTTGTAAGATTGGTTTCCTAATGTGGAGGTTTCTGTCTTAAAGGGAACCTGTCACCACTTTTTCGGCCTATAAGCTGCGGCCACCACCACCCGGCTCTTATATACAGTATTCTAACATGCTGTATATAAGAGCCCAAGCCACTGTATAACATAAAAATCACTTTATAATACTCACCTAGAAGGCCACTCTGGTGCACAACAGTTGGATGGGTGGCGCCGTTCTCCGGGACCGACACCTCCCCTTTCGGCCATCTTGGTCTTCCTTATTCTGAAGCCGCGGTGCATGACGCGTCTACGTCATACACAAGTGCTGGCATTGAGGTCCTGCGCAGGCGCACTTAGATCTGCCCTACTCAGGGCAGATCAAAGTATTGTAGTGCGCCTGCGCAGGACCTCAATGTCGGCGCGTGTGGTAAGAAGAGGCTGCTCATACTGCTGGCCACCATGTCTATCTGACCTAATACTGGAAATACAAGAAGCGCTGAGGTGAGAAAAAGCTGCTCACATTGCTGTCCACCTTGTCTATTTGATTTAATACTGGAGATATCAGTTGTGCTGAGGTAAGAAGAGGCTGCACACACCACTGTCCACCTTGTCTATCTGATCTAATACTGGAGATATCAGTGGTGCTGAGGTAAGAAGAGGCTTCACACACCACTGTCCACCTTGTCTATCTGATCTAATACTGGAGATATCAGTGGTGCTGAGGTAAGAAGAGGCTGCACACACCACTGTCCACCTTGTCTAGCTGATCTAATACTGGAGATATCAGTGGTGCTGAGGTAAGAAGAGGCTTCACACACCACTGTCCACCTTGTCTAGCTGATCTAATACTGGAGATATCAGTGGTGCTGAGGTAAGAAGAGGCTTCACACACCACTGTCCACCTTGTCTATCTGATCTAATACTGGAGATATCAGTGGTGCTGAGGTAAGAAGAGGCTTCACACACCACTGTCCACCTTGTCTAGCTGATCTAATACTGGAGATATCAGTGGTGCTGAGGTAAGAAGAGGCTGCACACACCACTGTCCACCTTGTCTATCTGATCTAATACTGGAGATATCAGTGGTGCTGAGGTAAGAAGAGGCTTCACACACCACTGTCCACCTTGTCTAGCTGATCTAATACTGGAGATATCAGTGGTGCTGAGGTAAGAAGAGGCTTCACACACCACTGTCCACCTTGTCTATCTGATCTAATACTGGAGATATCAGTGGTGCTGAGGTAAGAAGAGGCTGCACACACCACTGTCCACCTTGTCTATCTGATCTAATACTGGAGATATCAGTGGTGCTGAGGTAAGAAGAGGCTTCACACACCACTGTCCACCTTGTCTAGCTGATCTAATACTGGAGATATCAGTGGTGCTGAGGTAAGAAGAGGCTGCACACACCACTGTCCACCTTGTCTATCTGATCTAATACTGGAGATATCAGTGGTGCGTAAGTATGAAGAGTCTGCTCACATCGCTGTCCTCCTTGTCTATCTGATCTAATACTGGAGATATCAGTGGTGCTGAGGTAAGAAGAGGCTTCACACACCACTGTCCACCTTGTCTATCTGATCTAATACTGGAGATATCAGTGGTGCTGAGGTAAGAAGATGCTTCACACACAACTGTCCACCTTGTCTATCTGATCTCATACTGGAGATATCAGTGGTGCGTAAGTATGAAGAGTCTGCTCACATCGCTGTCCTCCTTGTCTATCTGAACTAACACTGGAGATACCAGAAATGCTGTGATAAGAAGAGGCTGCTCACACTGCAGTCCACCTTGTTTATCTGATTTAATAGTGGAGATACCAGAAATGCAGAGGTTTGAAGAGGCTGCTCACAAAATGAGCATGATCTGCTAATTAAAGGTATTTTGGAATTAAATGGCAAAATATCAGTGTAGTTCTGACTACAAACACCACTACCTGGTAACTGCATGATTTGTGCACAGAACTTGCTTGTTTACCTAAATACATTCAATGCCTTGTATAAGAACCATAAATCCCAGCACGCATGTACTAAAAGCTAGTAATACATGATATGAGTGTTACGTGAGAACCACAAGTCACTCTCTAGTCCCAGTGTACGGTCACCTTTATATGAGTTTTAAGGGAGAAAGATGTGTGCACTGACCGTCTCTCAGTCCAGCGTGGCTAGATGGGCTGTCCTCATGCACTTTGTGCACGTATGTCCTCATGTCGATCCCGCGTACATGCTGCAGCTTATATGTCTATAATACAAAGATAGAAAAGTTTTGTATAAAATATTGCATCTGAATCTTTCATTTAGTTACTTTATAAGACGGTTTTATACTTAATTCAGAAATCTAAAACGTGCGCTCCATTTTCTGATACAGAGACCTCGAATCCCCCCTATATATACATAACATTGTACTGTTAACATGGTAACATTTTTTTCACTGTACTTTCACGTTTTGATGGGTTGTCCAGCCAGAATAAAAAAAAAATGACACTAGTTTCTTTTTCTAATCAGTAGAGGAGCTGGAGATGCCGGCATGTAGGACCACCGACATGGCCACGGACCACCGACATCGTTGCTTGACCAAGTTCCTGCAAAACATTTTGCTCAACTTTAAACAATTGCTTTCTGGCTGGACAACCCCTTTAACTATACTTATAATATAATAATATATTAGTCATATACTATATTCTTATATACAATATAAAATTGCCCTTATCCTTACGGTCTGCTATTATTGCATAGATTACATGTATAAAATGTTTATATTTACCTGAATTTCAAAGCCAAATGCTTCATTATCCTGCTTTGTAATAACCACTACTCTCCTGAAAAAAAAGAAAACACATGCTTTATATATATATATATATATATATATATATATATATACTGCATATATATATATATATATATATATATATATATATATATATATGTATTTGCATATATATATATATATATATATCTCTATATATATACATATATATATATATATACATATATTATATATATATTTTTATATATATATATATATATATATATATATAATCTCACAAAATTGAGTACACCCCTCATATTTTTATACATTTTTTACTCTATCTTTTCATGGCGCAACATTGAAGATCTGACCCTGAGATACAATGTACAGTAGCCAGTGTGCAGATTGTGTAACAGTAAATTTGGTGCTCTTTAAATAACTTCACACACAGCCATTATTGTTTAAACCATTGGCAACAAAAGTGAGTAAACGCCTAAGTAAAAATGGTCAAATTGTGCCCAACTAGCCATTTTCCCTCCCCCGGTATCATGTGACTCATTGGTGATATAAGGTCTCAGGTGTGAATGGGGAGCAGGGGTGTTACATTTGGTGTTATCTCACACACTCTCTCATACTGGTCGCTGGACGTTTAACATGGCTCCTCATGGCAAAGAATTCGCTGAGGATCTGAAACAAAGAATTGTTGCTCTACATAAAGATGGCCGAGGATATAAGAAAATTGCCAACTCCCTGAAACTGAGCTACAGCAAGGTGGCCAAGACTATACAGTGGTATAACAAGACAGGTTCCACTCAGAAAAGGCCTCACCAAGGTTGACCAAAAGAGTTGAGTGCACGTGCTCAGCATCATATCCAGAGGTTGTTTTTTCAAAATAGTCCTGTGAGTGCTGCCAGCATTGCTGCAGAGGTTACAGAGGTGGGGGGTCAGCTCTTCAGTTCTCAGACCATATGCATCACATTGGTCTGCATGGCTGCCATCCCAGAAGGAAGTCTCTTCTAAAGATGATGAACAAGAAAGCCCACAAACAGTGTGCTGAAGACAATCAAACTAAGGACATGGAGCCATGTCCTGTTGTCTGAAGAGAGAAAGATAAGGTTATTTTGTTCAGATGGTGTCAAGCCTGTGTGATGGCAACCAAGTGCGGAGTACAAAGACAAGTATGTCCTGCCTACAGTCAAGCATGGTGGTGGGGTTTAATAGTTTGGACCTGCGTGAGTGCTGCTGGCTGTGGGGAGCTACAGTTCATTGAAGGAACCAAGAATGCCAATATATATACTGTGACATACTGAAGCAGAGCATGATTCCCTCCCTTCATATTGCAACATGATGACCCCAAACACACCTGCAAGACGCCCATTAACTTGCTAAAGAAATTGAGGGTAAAGGTGCTTGACTGGCCAAGCAACCCCAGACCTAAACCCTGTTGAGCATCTGTGGGGCCTCCTCACACAGAAGGTGGAGGAGCGAAAAGTCTCTAACATCCACCATCTCCGTGATGTAGTCATGAAGGATGGAAGAAGATCCAGCGGCTCCTGTGCAGCTCTAGTGACCTCCATGCCCAAGAGAGTTAAGACAGTGCTTAATAATAATGATGGCCACACAAAACATTGACAATTTGGCCACTTTCACTTAGGGCTGTACTTTTATTGCCATCGGTGTATACATTAATGGTTGTGTGCCAAGTTATTTAGAGGACACTAAATTTACACTGTTATACAAGCTGCACACTGACACTGTACATTGTATCACAGGGTCAGATCTTCAGTGCTGTCCCATGAAAAGATATAATAAAATATTTATAAAAATGTGAGGGGTGTACTCACTTTTGTGAGATACTGTATTATTTTAACCATTCTTTTTGTTTAGACTCAGTTATTACATTTAGTCTCCTGAAATGCAGTTTTAGAATATCCAATCTAGAAATTAAATACAAAAATATATAACAGCAGCTGTCTCAGTAGACTATAGTACATAGAGCTAAATATTTTGAGAGACCTATTCCTCTTTAAATATGTGGCTAAAGGGGGCTTTACATGCAGTGACATTGCTAGCGATGTCGCTCGTGAAAGCACCCGCCCCCGTTGTTTGTGAGTCACGGGCAAATCTCTGCCCGTGGCACATAATATCACTAGGAGCCGTCACACATACTTACCTTCCTAGCGACGTCGTTGTGACGCCACATGAACCGCCCCCTTAGAAAAGAGGATGTTCCCTGGCCGGCGAACAGCCTCCTTTCTAAGGGGGCGGTTCGTTCGGCGTCACACGGCAAGCGTCCAATAGCAGCAGAGGGGCGGAGAGCAGCCGCAGAAAGTCACACCCACCTCATTGCCGGAGGACGTAGATACGGTGTTGCTCCTCGTTCCTGCGGTGTCACACGTAGCGATGTGTGCTGCCTCAGGAACGATGAACAACCTGTGTCCTGCACGAGCAACGATATTTGGGAAATGGACGACGTGTCAACAATCAACGATTTGGTGAGTATTTTACATCGTTAGCAGTCGCTCATACAGGTCACACGCAACGACGTCGCTAACGAGGCCGGATGTGCGTCACAAATTCCGTGACCCCAACGACATCTCGTTAGCGATGTCGTTGCGTGTAACGGGGCCTTTAGAATAGGTAAGTAGTTCCTAATTACCTGACTATTCTGCACTGGGACGATCTCTGCCAGCGATGCTTCGGTTTAATTTCACCCCGCATCAACAGAGCAGCTCTTTCTCTTCCGCTCTGCTCTGTCGATGGGCGTCAATGTAGATGTCATTCTGATTGACAGGTGGCTCCCTCCCCACAGTTAGGCAGCAGGGAGCCAGCTGTCAATCAGCTTGACATCAGCAGTATCGTCTCGGCAACAGAGCAGAGCAAAAGAGAAGCAGCTGCTCTGTTGACGTGACGTCAGTGGAAACCGCAGGGGACTTCTGTGAACGCTTTGTGCCGCCAGAGATCAGCATTGGACAGAACAAGCCAAGTTCTTAGCCCTGTGTGCAAAAATATTAAAATTCCCAGATATCCCCTTTAAATGAAGCTTTATGATTAGGGTGAATCCTCCCAACTGACACAACTGCTTTCATGATAAAGAAATAAATATGACCGCCATTTGGATGTATGACAGCTCACGCATGGTCAAATACCTAGGCCATGTAAAAAGTGTAATGTATAAGAGGTAACAACAGCACAGCCCCCAAACATCACAGTATAGATATAACAATGTCTTTACACTACTGACCCAAACTATACTGTTGGACAAAATCACTTAGTATAACTAAGGGTTAATGTCTGAAGACTTAGAAAAGAAAACAATTTTTTGGGGGCTGCACATAGATGGTAATTGGTTAATGTTTAGGCAGTCTGCGTGCATAGACGTTGGCTAACTTATATTAGTATCTCTAGAACAAAATACAATTCCATGGGTGAACATGCTATAGATGTTAGCGTTTAGCTTCTGGGGTGGGGAACTAAAAGGCAGTGTCACACGGTGGTTTGCACAAACTTCGCCGACAGTCATGGCAGCATTGGGCGCTGTTCAGATTGCAAATTCTGACTCTCCGCCCGATGGTTTCTCTGATGTCTGGGATTAACACTGACAGACTCAGGCATCGACCTGCTGTGTGCTGATTCATAGGCAGGCTAGCAAGAGTTGATCTCTGCTAGTCTGCTTGCTCCTGTGGTCACAAGTTGTGGGAGGCCTATCACATCTGCTCCCCTCCTATTTATGCTGGTTGAAACCTTCCATCTATGCCAGCTATAGTTTATTTTATGTTAATCTGTGAGGTGGGGTGTTCCAGACTTTTTGGTGAAAGTAGTTTCTCTTTGCCTTGGTGCGGTTGTGGAATTTACCCCTGTTGTTTTGTAGCTTCCTTCCTGCTCTTGTTTTTCCTCTTGAACTTCTTATTGCCTTTACCTTTGTGAGTGCTGTGTGACAGAGTTTTGGTTTTCCCTTGTCTGTCTTTATCTGTGAGGTTTCATCACACTCCTGGGGGAGGGGAATCAGATCAGAAGTGGTCAAGAGCAGGGCCAGGAAGAAGACCCAGGCCTCTCCACCATCAGGTGTGTGTATCTCTGAGGTTAGGAACAGCATAGGAGCCCTGGTCATCGTAATAGGGCGAGATTTATCAATCTACATGCGATTGTGGAGTTTACCCCTGTTGTTTTTTGCTTCCTTCCTGCTCTTGTTTTTCCTCCTGAATCTCTTATTGTCTTTACCTTTGTGTGTGTGCGTTGTGTGACAGAGTTTTGGTTATACCTTGTCTGTCTTTATCTTTGGGTTTCATCACACTCCTGTCCCTGGGAGGAGGGGGAATAAGATCAGGACTGGTCAGGAGCAGGGCCAGGAAGAAGACCCAGGCCTCTCCACCCTCAGGTGTGTGTATCTCTGAGGTTAGGAACAGCATAGGAGCCCTGGTCATCGCAAGAGGGCAAGATTTATCAATCTACATGCAACAGAATTTTTGGGGAATTTGCACCAAAAAAGCTATCTTGCATGACTTGCACCAAATGTATGTTTTTTTAGACACTTTCCCCTTATTGTCCAAGAAGAGGCATGACTTTGCTAAAAGGGGTGTATTACCTAATGTGCAACAGCATGAGCCAAAAAAACTTGCTTCACACTTTGGTGCTATTCTTGGGCAGAAGTAAGCTAAGTGGTAGGAACTTAGACTAGAGAGTTTAAACATTCTCCAGATTTATCAAACAGGATGTGGCGCGCTTTACACTGTCTGGTCTAAGTTTGCACTGTCTAAGAATTGATATATATTAGGGACTAGCTGTAGTACCCGGCGTTGCCCGGGATAGTAACTGTCTCTCTGTCTGTCTCTCTCCCAGTCTCTGTCTGCGTGTCGCTGTCTGTCTGTCTGTCTCTCTGTCTGTGTCTTTCTTTGTCTGTTTCTATCTCTCTGTATTTGTATAAGTCTATCTGTCTCCATCTCTGTGACTGTCTGTCTCTCTCTATCTCTGTGTCTGTCTCTATGTGTGTGTCTGTCTGTCTCTTTCCCCATCTGTCTCTTTCCCCATCTGTCTTTGCCTCTTTCCCGGTCTGTCTCTTTGCCCAGTTTGTCTCTTTGCCCAGTCTGTCTCTTTCCAGGGCTGTCTCTTTCCAGGGCTGTCTCTTTCCAGGGCTGTCTCTTTCCAAGGCTGTCTCTTTCCAAGTCCGTCTCTTTCCAAGGCTGTCTCTTTCCAGGGCTGTCTCTTTCCAGGGCTGTCTCTTTGCCCAGCTGTCTCTTTGCCCGGCTGTCTCTTTCCAGGGCTGTCTCTTTGCCCGGCTGTCTCTTTGCCCAGCTGTCTCTTTGCTCGGCTGTCTCTTTCCAGGTCTGTCTCTTTGCCCATCTGTCTCTTTGACATTCTGTCTCTTTCCCCGTCTGTCTCTTTCCAGGTCTGTCTCTTTCCAGGTCTGTCTCTTTCCAGGTCTGTCTCTTTGCCCGTCTGTCTCTTTGCCCGTCTGTCTCTTTGCCCAGTCTGTCTCTTTGCCCAGTCTGTCTCTCTGTGTCTCTGTCTGTCTGTCTCTTTCTGTCTCTCTTAATCCGTCTCCCCACTGACATCATATTACCTCACACATAAGGTTCTTATACTAACAGTTTATTTTGTTCCTATAGCAACCACTGACAGTTGCTATTAATAGCCTGTAGTACCCACCTCCATTAAGTTTAATGGAGGCAGGATTTGGAGAGTAACTGTAAAGCGCAGGGTTAAATTTTCCCATCAAAACATAGTCTATGACATTCCCTGGGTGTTTGTGCAAATTTTCGTGATTGTAAATGTGACGGTGCAAATTCCTTTAGCGGACATACACACACACACACACACATACAGTTAGGTCCAGAAATATTTGGACAGTGACACAATTT
The DNA here is from genome assembly GCF_048569485.1 of Anomaloglossus baeobatrachus. Taxonomy (NCBI): domain Eukaryota; kingdom Metazoa; phylum Chordata; class Amphibia; order Anura; family Aromobatidae; genus Anomaloglossus; species Anomaloglossus baeobatrachus. Next base: position 40,804,059 of record NC_134359.1, read on the forward strand.
TCGCGAGTTGGGCTCTGCATGCCACCACATTGGATTTGAAATGGAACCTCTACAACAGAATTCAAGTGCAGATTGTAACGTTTAATTTGAAGGTTTGAACAAAAATATCTGATAGAAATTGTAGGAATTGTACACATTTCTTTACAAACACTCCACATTTTAGGAGGTCAAAAGTAATTGGACAAATAAACCAAACGCAAAAAAAAAAATTTTATTTTCAATATTTTGTTGCGAATCCATTGGAGGCAATCACTGCCTTAAGTCTGGAACCCATGGACATCACCAAACGCTGGGTTTCCTCCTTCTTAATGCTTTGCCAGGCCTTTACAGCCGCAGCCTTCAGGTCTTGCTTGTTTGTGGGTCTTTCCGTCTTAAGTCTGGATTTGAGCAAGTGAAATGCATGCTCAATTGGGTTAAGATCTGGTGATTGACTTGGCCATTGCAGAATGTTCCACTTTTTTGCACTCATGAACTCCTGGGTAGCTTTGGCTGTATGCTTGGGGTCATTGTCCATCTGTACTATGAAGCGCCGTCCGATCAACTTTGCGGCATTTGGCTGAATCTGGGCTGAAAGTATATCCCGGTACACTTCAGAATTCATCCGGCTACTCTTGTCTGCTGTTATGTCATCAATAAACACAAGTGACCCAGTGCCATTGAAAGCCATGCATGCCCATGCCATCACGTTGCCTCCACCATGTTTTACAGAGGATGTGGTGTGCCTTGGATCATGTGCCGTTCCCTTTCTTCTCCAAACTTTTTTCTTCCCATCATTCTGGTACAGGTTGATCTTGGTCTCATCTGTCCATAGAATTCTTTTCCAGAACTGAGCTGGCTTCATGAGGTGTTTTTCAGCAAATTTAACTCTGGCCTGTCTATTTTTCGAATTGATGAATGGTTTGCATCTAGATGTGAACCCTTTGTATTTACTTTCATGGAGTCTTCTCTTTACTGTTGACTTAGAGACAGATACACCTACTTCACTGAGAGTGTTCTGGACTTCAGTTGATGTTGTAAACGGGTTCTTCTTCACCAAAGAAAGTATGCGGCGATCATCCACCACTGTTGTCATCCGTGGACGCCCAGGCCTTTTTGAGTTCCCAAGCTCACCAGTCAATTCCTTTTTTCTCAGAATGTACCCAACTGTTGATTTTGCTACTCCAAGCATGTCTGCTATCTCTCTGATGGATTTTTTCTTTTTTTTCAGCCTCAGGATGTTCTGCTTCACCTCAATTGAGAGTTCCTTAGACCGCATGTTGTCTGGTCACAGCAACAGCTTCCAAATGCAAAACCACACACCTGTAATCAACCCCAGACCTTTTAACTACTTCATTGATTACAGGTTAACGAGGGAGACACCTTCAGAGTTAATTGCAGCCCTTAGAGTCCCTTGTCCAATTACTTTTGGTCCCTTGAAAAAGAGGAGGCTATGCATTACAGAGCTATGATTCCTAAACCCTTTCTCCGATTTGGATGTGAAAACTCTCATATTGCAGCTGGGAGTGTGCACTTTCAGCCCATATTATATATATATAATTGTATTTCTGAACATGTTTTTGTGAACAGCTAAAATAGCAAAACTTGTGTCACTGTCCAAATATTTCTGGACCTAACTGTATACACACATATATACACACATACATACACTGAGCTTTATATATTAGATGGGTGAATCGATTTGCATGACCTTGAAACATTGTTTCGAGACTGCCAGATTGGAGCCTTGTGAACCACCTCATCCTAGCGCCTCTTGTGTTTCCAGTTTAGGCTAGCACTGAAAGCCTTTCCAAACACCTTACTCCACAGTCACCACCAGCCTGGACCATTCACACTCAGATAAGGGCACAGACTGGTTTTACAAATTGGGAAGAATCTGAAATATTGTAGAACATTTCTTCTCAGGTTTAGCCACCACAATGTCATGAATAAGTTTTATTCTTACTATTCTTTAGTTAATAGTTCATTGATTTTATGCCACAGATTAGAAATACAGGGAATTCCATCTGCTCTTCAATGAACCTATCACTAGTTTCCTGAAAGTTTTTTTTTTAAAGCCAAATAGATAAACAGTTACATTTTGAATAATCACATGAAAATATGAAAATATAGAATCATAGATATTTTCTACATTATCTTTCTCAAAAATCACAAATTTCCTTAAAAAACAAGCACCTGAATATTCATCTTCTAAACTTGAATTTACTGTCAACGTTTTGGCATCAGAGATCCCTTCATCAGAAAAAAATCACTTTGTTATAGCAGCCTATCTTCATGAACATGTTTGATAGTCTATTACGTGCACAAACCTGTTTGGTTCTGATCCCGTTGAGTCAATCAGTGAATTTGATCTTGACTTGATAATCTGCAAAGAGAAGAAATTCTGTCATTTGCACATCTATTTATGTTTACATTTCCTGGATTCTCAAGAAGAGCATTGTAGACACAGTTTTTAACATGTGGAGCCTTCTTCTACATTCTATTAAAATCTTTTCTACCTAAAATTAGAGAATTTTCAGTTGTTTCTACTAAAACCAGCTCCTGAGGTGACAATCACACAGCTTCCCTGCTCTTACAGTAAAGAATCCTTGCAACCTTGGAAACTAAACTATTTCACCCAGCCGGCCAGTCGCTTGATGATCCCTGTTCAGGTAATCGTTCAACATTTTCAATCATAACAGTTGTATCTACTTAAAAACAAATAAGCAAAATTATTCTAATCTCTTATACCTTTAAAAAAAGCTTAATCTCTTTAGATGTCAAGGCTTCTTTACTGTAAAAGCTGTGGACTGGTCTGCCTAAGAAACAGATGATGGCCTAAACTGTGGTCAGCAAAAGCTACGGACTTCAGCAGTTCTGACCAACTAATAATGTGTATTAGATGATTTTCATTTGACAGATGTCAGCAAAAAATGGATCAAGCATGTTCATTTTCAATATGCCCGATCCATTATTCTTAAGGGAGATAAGGCAGTGCCTGAGGAGTCTGGCAGCAACTTATCCGTTTTGGGTATACAGGCACGTCTGCCAATCTAAGCCCCCAGAAGAATTTATTAACCACTGAGAAGGGCAATAACTTAAATATGACAATTCATAGGCTATTCTTAAACCTAAAGAGCTGGTAAAGATGCACAAAAAATTATTAGTTAAATTGTAATCTGTCATTACAAAACATCAAAAACTATTTTTTTTTACATTTTGTACCTATTTCTCACTTATACTACTAAGCTCCAAAAAAAACAAGAACATTTTCCAAAAAAAATATGTTGTCTTGACTTGTAATAATATTGGTGTATTTGCATCTTAATATATCAACCCTCAGCTGTTATATTTGCTGTCACCAATCTATTGCCTTTTCAATTTTGCCAATATGTTCTATATGATCTGAAAAGTTGGAATATTTTTTGTAATTTAAGGATTTCCCAAATATGTTCACAGGTTCCATAAATCCTCTCGCTCCCACATTCAAAAGAATTATTTAGAAGAAGCTGCAATACCCGGCGTTGTCCGGGATAGTAACTAAGTGTCTCTCTGTGTCTCCCTCTCTCCCACTCTCCCTCTCTGTCTGTCTCTCTGTCTCTCTCTCTCTGTCTGTCTCTCTCTCTCTCTCTCTCTCAAGCACTCTGTCTGTCTCTGTTTCTCTTCCTGTCTGTCTCTATATCTCTCTATCTCTGTCTGTCTTTTTCTTTCTCTGTCTGTCTCTCTCAATGTCTGCCTCTCTCTCTGTCTATCTCTCTTTCTATTTCTGTCTCTGTTTCTCTCTCTGTCTTCCTATGAGTCTCTGTCTGTCTCTCTATCTGTCTCTCTCTATCCATCTGTCTCTCCCTGTCTCTGTCTCTCTGTCTGTCTCTCTCCCTGTCTGCCTCTCCCTTTCTCTATGTCTCTCTCTCTCTCTGTCTTCCTCTCTTTATCTCTCTGTTTCTCTCTCTCTGTCTCTCGCTGTCTGTCTTGCTGTCTTTCCCTCTGTATCTCTGTCTCTCTGTTTCTCTCTCTGTCTGTCTCTGTCTCTCTCTGTCTGCCTCTCTATCTCTCTGTTTGTCTCTCACTGTCTCTCGCTGTTTGTCTTGCTGTCTTTCCCTCTCTTTCTCTGTCTCTCTCTCTTTCTCTATCTGTTTCTCTCTGTGTCTGTCTCTCTCTGTTTTTCTCTCTGTCTCTCTATCTCTGTGTTTCTCTCTCTATCTCTCTCTCTGTCTGTCTGTCTCTCTCTGTCTCTCTGTGTTTTTTTTTCTGTCTGTCTCTCTGTCTTCATCTCTTTATCTCTCTGTTTCTCTCTCTCTCTGTCTCTCTCTCTCTATCTCTGTCTCTGTCTTTCTCTCTCTGCAATCATATGACCTCAAACATAAGCTTCTTATACTAAGAATGTCCTTCATTGCCTATTGCAACCAATCACAGCTCCCTCCAATTAATGACCTGTAGCTCCCAGCTCCATTCACTTTAAAGTAAGCAGGTTTTTTGGTGAATAACTGTAAAACACGGGGTCACATTTTCCCCGCAAAACAGTCTATGATGTTCCCTAAGTCAAATGAGGTGTCTGCAAAATTTCGTGATTGGAAATGCAACGGTGCAGATTCCTTTAACGGACATACATACACACACACATACACATACACTCAGCCTCATATATTAGATTGACACCCACCTTATGTCCCCGTGGTAATGTTGCCAAGGCCCCTGCCAAGCAATAGCTTCCTCTCCGACCATCCAAGCCATTACTACACAATGTTGAGGAAGAAGCTCCCAATCGGCTAAAAACAAGGTTTTCCAGCTGAGATCCACTCGTGTCTCTTGTCCGGGACCTCATCGTAGACATGGTGACGGTCTATCAGCCGATTCCCTTTACAGAAATTTCATATCTGCTTTGAAAAGAGAAAATACATTGCCTGCTGCAAATGAGAACGGAAATATAGTGCTTGTGGTTTCCTATGTGAAGCCTGTAAATCTTTTTTGATACCAGAAGAGCATTTGTGTCTACATTAACCCTTGTGGAAGAAGTTCTTCTTAACCCTAACAACTGAAAAAGATTGACAAAAAATGGAAGATTGCAAACAAATGTCTGGAAACTCATTACAAAAAATTAGGAAAATGGAAAAAAAAATGTATCTTTCTTCCTATTTTTCAAAAACATTCTGATCGGCTTAATGGGTTCCTAAGGGTTCTTCGATAAGTTTGTTACCCAACTAAAGAAATACAGAAGTGAGATGTCAAATGGAGAAGAAAGAACCAAGACGAGAGTTGGAGAGTCCATTTCATTCTCAGAGACCCAATAGATTGTATGAATCTGTCTTTACGTCAGCCCTTAGGTCTGCAATGTTCATTGGCTTTTAACCATTTCAGTGTTCTTTGCTTCCTCATTTATTTTTTACCTTACCCAGTTGATATGCCGGTCCTCCTTTTTCTTCTGCTCACAGATGTGCTTTTCGCTCTTCTACCACTCTTCCTCTATACCCTTCACATCCACGCAATTTGGGGAGGCACGTTTGTTTCATCCTTTCGGTGGACTGTTCAGATACTGCCACTAAGTCATGTCTGTTTAATGACAAGTCACTTATCACGTCTAGACACAGGGGTCAGGGGTGTGTCTGCCTTGTCCCAGAATTTTTGAAGTTCACAAAATTAAGAATATATCATAAGTGCGGTTGAAAAAAGTCACACCAAGTCCATCAAGTTCAACTGAGTGATGGGAAAGAAAAAAGGGAAGGAGTGTAGGTGCATCAAGAATGCATAATCTAGTGTGCCCTAAAGGGCAATTTTTTTCCTCTCGATCCCGAGTGCTAGTTGACTGGATCCACATTCAGAAGAAGAATTTTATACATGTGTGAGGGTGGTGGATAGGGATGAGCGGACCCATGGAAGTTCGGGGTCACCTTGTTCGGCCGGACTTTAGTTAAAAGTTCTGTTCTGGACCCAGACTTGACCCGACCTTGACCCAAACCCCATATAAGTGAACGGAGACCCAAACTTATGTGCTGTAAAATAGTTGGAGGAAAAGGAAGCAAAATGGGGGCAATTGCTTTGCAAACAAATGTGGATAGGGATTAAATAAAAAAAATGATGTGGAGTTTCCCGTATTTTTGATAATCAGCCAAGGAAAAGGAAACAGCTTGGGTCTGGTATTATCAGTCTAGGGAGGCCCATGGCTATTTGGCTCCTCTCAGTCTAAAAATAGCAGCCTGCAGCTGCCCCAGAAGTGAAGCATCCATTAAATGGATTCCCAAGGGAATTCATTTTAATTCCCAAATGCTGCAGACTCAGGAGAAAAAAAAGACTTGTCAACCTAATCTAACCCATAATGATCTGATCCAAACTGAGAGGGATAAGCGGACCCATGGAAGTTTGGGTTCACCTTATTTGGTCGCACGTCAGTTAAAATTGTAGTTCAGGAAGTTGACCCGAACTTGACCCAAACCCCATATAAGTGAATGGAGACCCAAACTTATGTGCTGTAAAATAGTTGGAGGAAAAGGAACCAAAATGGGGGCAATTGCTTTGCAAACAAATGTGGATAGGGACTAAATAAAAAAAAATGATGTGGAGTTCCCCCTATTTTTGATAATCAGACAATGAAAAGGAAACAGCTGGGGGCTGGTATTATCAGTCTAGGAAGGCCCATGGTTATTTGGCTCCTCTCAGTCTAAAAATAGCAGCCTGCAGCTGCCCCAGAAGTGAAGCATCCATTAAATGGGATGCCCAAGGGAATTCATTTTAATTCCCAAATGCTGCAGACTCAGGAGAAAAAAAAGACTTGTCAACCTAATCTAACCCATAGTGATCTGATCCCAACTGAGAGGCCACCTTACACCTATTTGGCTTTAATAGCCATGGCTCTTCACAATGTACCCAAGAAGAAGCTGACCTTCCGCCAGATCTGTAACTATGTGATGGACAACTTCCCCTTCTGTAAGAGGGACCAGGCCGGATGGCAGAAAAATATCAAGCATACCTTGTTCACCAACAACTGCTTTAAGAAGGTGGCCAGGCCCATCTGTGATCCAGGGCAAGGTAATTACTGGACACTCGCTCCAAGCTTCATTATGTTAAAAATGTCAAACTCAAAACGCAGCAGAAAACTAAAAAAGCTGGAAAACAAAAAGAAAATAATGAATTAGGCTATAACATCTGGATAAGAAAAACCATGGCCGCATTGTAGAACAATAAAATAAGACCAAATATAAAGGTACCTATTAGAACCATTTTTACTCCAGAGAAAAGGTGCAGACAATACTATTTACTGAATATTATTTTTCACTAGGGGGGTTACTCTGTAAGGTTATCATCATATCATTATTGGAATGACCATACTGACCAGTGACTGCAGATTATATTGAAATATTAAGTGACGATTCCGAACAATCATCTTCTACCTAATCCGCAGCGATTACCCTGAACCTGCTTGTACGACAAGTTTTAATCTTGGCAAACAACGCATGTGATTCTGAGTCAGAGTTTCAATAATGAAATGAGTTCATTCTCTTGATTAAGATTAAGCATTTTAAATTTATTGCATTTTTTTTTTGTTATTGTGGCAGAAATCTTGAGCTTTTTATTGGTAAAACATCATCTATTATTCCAAGAAATTGAATGAATTTATATTACTGAAATGCGGAGACTATGAGTCAGACGCACAGGAAATACAAGATACGAGTTTGTCCTTATAGCAAATTTTAGATAAATAAATTACTGACTAAAATCAGACAAACATACATCAGCATCAATGTAGAAAAAGAGCAGACGATAAACCTCATTCATTAAAATTATCTAAAAGAAAACTGTCGACATCACTCAGAATAACCAGAGCTCAGCTTTTCTTATTTAAAGGGGACCTGTTACTTGCCATAAAAAAACATAAAAAACTAAAACTAAATAAAAATATATACATACAGTATATATATAAATATATATATATATATATATATATCTATATATAAACTTATCTACTATAAAAGTCGCTGTTCTCCTGAACCCGTCGCTGTTTTTCCTTTTTACCTACGCCTCTCCATTCCTGAGATATTTCCTCTCCTTCCCTGTATATAAAGCATGTGTGGCGCCCTGGACAAGCCAGGTCGTCACAGGTACTACACCACCACACCCCACACCCTGGTTAGGCACACCGAAGCCAAACACAAAATCCTTGTTGCCTTCCTCCAGGGGCTGATGTCCACACCAGGGGGTGGGCCAGGCGGTTGGTCCCGCCCACCGAGGAGTTCACAGTCCTGGAGACGGGAAAAGGAGTCAGTTAGGTTCAGTTTTGAAGTGAAGTGGAGAGGAGACTGACCGTGTCCGGGTGCGTGGCCCGGACGGAACAGCAAGGTTGGCAGACGGTGGTGACCGTCTGCAGGAGAGGCCGATTGGAGTGAACCATAAGGACCGTAGACGGGCGGTGGCCTGGCGGTACCGGACCGGAGAACAAAGAGAAGCCAGCACCATCTGGCAGGGCTTACGGACCCCGACCAGGCTAGGAGTCGCCGTAAAACTGGTCAAATCCGTTAGCAAAGGGAACCTCCGGGGTTTCCCAGCAGTCAAGACCCGATTGAAGGTGACAGCTCAAACCGTAAAGGGAAACACAGTCACCGCCAAGGCTACAGTTCCCAGGGCCAGAGCCTGCGGACAAAAGGGGCTCTTTCGGCACCCATCCAAGCTGGGGAGCGGGTTACCGGTGGGAACCCATTGGAACCGTACACACTACACAGGTGCAGGGAAAGGTAGTCACCATCAACCTGCCGGGAGGAGAAACACCGCAGCCGTCTGTGGGACCCGTCCATCCAGCCGTTTGTTTTACCAGAGACTTTGCATTCGTCATTGGCTGAGTGAGTACCACCGTGCCGTGCGGCACAGCACTGCCCCCGTGACCGTGCACCTCACCAGGCCCCGTAGCTCGCCTGCCCTACATCCATATCCTTCACCGGGCCCCGGGACAACCAAGCCCCCTACCCATGGAGGGAAGAACCAACATCCAAGCTGCTCCCTGTCATCGCTCCCGGGATCCCCGTCCAGAGCAGCGGTGGTGTCACAATCTCACTACAACCGTGGGTGGCGTCACGAACAATATCCCTAAACCACACCAAACCACCCCCTTTCACTCACGGGCGAGGAACGCCGCTCGAGTCCCCGGGATCCGGCCCACCGCTCGAGCAACCACCGAGCAGCAGCAGCCGGACCCGAGCAGTGGGTGAGCACAGCATCCCCTCCTCCGCCCGCGACACATGTCTAGTTTAGCCAACTGGGCATGTCCGCAAAAAGACTCTCATAGAAAAAAAAATGATGACCACACCCACTTGGTAAAAAAATCTAAGATTTATATATAAGGCAAAACAGGCTATATGTCAGGAATAGTGTCACAGGTGGGCTAAGCTTAGTTACAGTCACTGAGTGGCGGCGAGAGTCCAGGGGGCGAAGCCACTGTACCATGCACTGGACTCCCCTGAAGGAGCCACCAACAGCGAACCACTATACAGGGATTGTGTGGTACCCCAACAGAAGGCCTAAATGCACAGCAGCCAGGGACCTGAGAAGATAGTCTCTTACAGACAGGATTAAAGTCCGCTGCAGGTGTGCTTGGTTGTGGCAGCACGGTGATGGTCACTCGGACTTGGAAGTGATGGCTCTGACGTGGCAGTACGTAGGTGGTGGTAGAGAGCAGGCTCTAGGACGAGATCGAGCTTAGACACAACAGACTGGTACTAGGACTAGTCACAGTAACGTACAGGGACCTGAGAACTAGCACTAACTGGATTTTTGCAAGAGCAGATGCTATCTTTGGCGATCTCCATACAAACTTCCCAGCCTTAAATAGGGAGAGACCAGCTGTGGATGGTAATCAGCAACCAGACTCTAAGAAGAGTCACACACTGGATAACTCCTGCACGACTGGAAGCAGTGGAAACAACTCAGCCGACGCCCGGCAGAGCTGAGCATCTAAGAGAAACCAGGTTGCCTTTCGGACTCTGCAATGGGAACAGGGTCCAACACCGTTGCTGTAATCCGCAAGTGCAGATCCGGACAGCGCATGACAAGTAGGGAGGAGAAGGGAAAAAAATCTGCAAATTCAGGAGAACAGCGATGTTTACACCAGTTAAAAAATATATTTGCGCAAGTGACAAGTCTTCTTTAAACAGTTCAAGAAAAATGAAAACTGCATTGTGATTAATTCATATGAGCAACAATGGTCACAGACAATAGACAAATTCCTCTTCATCCCTCTTTCTTTTTTTCTCTTTCTTTCTCACCATTTCCTCCTCTTCCATCTTCTTGTAAATAGGCTATTATGGGCTGTCACTCCATCCCTCAGTGACCTGACAGTCTGTCTTCATGGCTACCTATGAGAAGAATTAGGAGCGATAAATCAGTGCATGTAAGGGGATGAGCTCAGCTGCTCTTTTTCCAAAAACAGCGCCACGCCTGGCCACAGGTTGTGTGTGCAATTTCAGTTCAGTTTAATTTGATTCATTGGAACTGAGCTGAAAAATCAGAAACAAATCCTAATGTATAGCGCAGTTCTGGGAGAAGTCAGACATTTTTAATCCTATACAACCTCTGTACCTATATATCTATGTGGGGATTTGGATTTCTATGTTAGAAAAATTACCCAATGGTGTTTTAAGGGACAGTAACTTTAAACCATTTTACCATGGGTAATGGAATGTGGAATGTGAAGGAATGCGGTAAGGTAAGGGAATGTGTCGGCAGGTTTTAGCTATGTAATCTGAGGGCAGCATGAGGTGTGGGCTGAGGCTCGCATTTCATTGATGTACCACCAATTAGGCTGTCTTCTGTTATTTCAATACAAAGAGTGTTTTATCAGCAATAAATTATCATTTTCTTACTACCTGGTTGGTCTGACCACACCCCCACCAGTGATGAGCAGCTAACTGCCAATATACAATGTACACAGTGAGCTGTGGTGTGGGAGGGGACAGTAGGGGTTGAGGCACTCATTTCAGTGATTTGCCACTTATTAAGCTGTGTGCTGTTTTTTCAATACAAGTAATGTTTTATCAGCAATAAATTATAATTTTCTGACTACCTGGTTGGTCTAACTACACCCCGACCACTGATGAGCAACTCACTGTCAATATACAATGTACACAGTGAGCTGTGGTGTGGGCAGGGATAGCTATGGTGTGGGTAGAGTTAGCTGTGGTTTGGGCACGGTTATCTTTCTGACCTCTGTGACATCTAACAACTTTGACTGTGTCACAATGGCTTCACCCAATAAACTAAGTGACACATCGCTGGAATCAGGGTCTCTTTCCCTACCTAATGTTGCTCTCAGATTACATAGCAAAAACCTGGTAACAGATTCCCTTTAACTTTCATCTTTTTCTTAATTCCTAAGTCAATCACATGATCAGGTATAAGAAAGGAGATATATTATGCAATATAAAACTTCTACAGTAATCTCCTAAATCTAATATCATCTGGCTCTCAGTGGCATAAGCTAGTATGCTGCAAATTGTGACATGAGTGGGGGACGTGCAGGCTGGCACTGTTAATAGGGAACTTATACATTCATTACGAGGGTGTGGCCAGTGTAACTGTAATTTGAATAATATTTAATGCAGAATGTCAGTATCTGTTTCTAGCTCCTCCCTCCTTCCATCTCCATAGAACTTTATAATCACTAATTGTCATCTCCAATTTTAGTAATGTGAAAATCTGTATTCACTATACATATTACAAAGTTTCTTATTTTTGTGTGCACTTTTGATTTATGAAATAAAAATTTAAATGATGGACTAGGCTTACAGATGTTGAAAGTACTATCCGTAGCTGTCACGCTCCCAGTGTACTGGCACCGCCCCTTACCCACTGATCCGTTCACGCCATCACGGCACAGCTCCTTACCCACTGATCCAGTCTCACCGTCATGGCATCACTCCTTACCCACTGATCCGGTCCACGTGCCCACCGGTCACGGCTGCCACTCCCACTCGTGCTCTCCTGCGTCCTGTTCCTGGTCTCTTGAGTCTGACTCTGATTCTTAGGCACATGTGTGGGGCCGCGCCCACTCAACTTGTCTTATAGGCCCAGCATTCCTGAAGCAGGATATGGCTGAGACAGGTGCAGAGTATATAAGACTCCCCTTGCCATGTGGGCGGCGCCTGATCAACGTGTTCTGTAAACTAGTGTGGCGCCCTGGACTAGCCAGGTCGTCAAAGGTACTGTAACAACACACCCCACACCCCAAGATAGGCACACCAGTCACACACAAATCCTTGTTGCCTCCCTCCAGGGGCTGATGTCCACACCAGGTGGGGTGGAGCCAGGCGGTTGGCCCCACCCACTGAGGAGTTCACAGTCCTGGAGGCGGGAAAGTAAGTCAGAGTAGTTCAGGGAGGGAAAGCGTGAGGAGTAAAGGAGTAGAGGAGCAGACTGACTGTGTCCGGGTACGTGGCCCGGGCACCAAGAGCAAGGTTGGCAGACGGTGGTGGCCGTCTGCAGGAGAGGCTGATTAACGCGGAACCGTAGGACCGGGGACGGGCGGTGGCCCGCCGGTACCGAACCGGGGAGCGAAGAGAAGCCAGCACAAATCGGCAGGGCCTACGGACCCCGACCAGGCTTGGAGTCGCCGTTAAACCGGTCAAATCCGTTAGCGACCGGAACCTCCGGGGTTTCCTAGCAGCAAAGGCCCGACTGAAGGCAACCGTCCAAACCGAGAAAGGGAAATATAGCTACCGCCACAGCTGGAATTCCCAGGGCCACAGCCTGCGGGCAAAAGGGGCTCCTCCGGCACCTATCCAAGCTGGGGAGCGGGTTACTGGTGGGAAGCCATCGGGACCGAAGCTACACAACAGGTGCAGGGAAAGGCAGCCACCACCAACCTTCCCGGGGTAACTACAGCAGCCGGCTGCGGGACCCGTCCATCCAGCCATTTGTTTTACCGGAGACTCTGTATCCATTCTTGACTGAGTGAGTACCACCGTGCCATCCGGCACCGCGCTGCCCCCGCGACCCTGCACCTCTCCAACCCTGCCTCCCTGACACCTCACCGGGCCCTGGGACCACCAAACCCCCTACCCACGGAGGGGAGAGAACCATCTCAGCTGCTCCCTGTCATCGCTCCCGGGATCCCCATCCAGAGCAGCGGTGGTGTCCCAACCTCACCACAAACCGTGGGTGGCGTCACGGACCAACTCCCCAAACCCAAACTACCCTCTTTCACTCACGGGCGAGGAGCGCCACTCGAGTACCCGGATCCGGCCCACCGCTCGAGCCACTGAGCAGCAGCAGCAGCAGAGCCAGACCCGAGCGTGGTGAGCGCAGCGCCCTCCCCGCCCGCGACAACTTGGCGTCACGAACGGGATCTTACCGTTCTGCCGGCTGGCAGAAGTGCGCCTTGTGTCCCGCCGGTGGTGTCCGGCCGAAAAATTTCAGAAGCCGCCATCTTGGGCGCGAACATTTTCCTGCTCAAGTGTCTTCTCGAGCAGTGGAGGCGCGAAAGCCGAAGCTCCGCCCCTGAAGAGGAGGTGCTGAAAAAAGACCAAGGGGGGATGTGGATGGAGAGATGGTGGCGTCCTCGGGCTAGAGCGCGGGAGCACCCGCTACCGGAGCGTCTAAGCTCTGGGGGAATCGAGGAGGAGTAGCCTTTGAAGATTGCGGCCCGGGTGAGCTCCCCACCGGGACCGCTGCTTGGCTGGAACGGGAGCTTGGCCAGTTCTGCTTGAAGGTGAGGGCGCAGAGCTTGCAGCAGCTGCTGAATTGGAAGGCGGAGATGCGCAGAATGGTTGCCGTGGTATGGGCCCGTGAGCAGGGGCCGCGGCGGACGTGCCGCGTCGCGATCAGGCCACCCAAGCTCCTGAACCAGCCTTGATTGCGTGGGAGCCGGGGGCCAGCACTGCAGCTGGAGGTCCAGAGAGAGTGCAGCTGATGGAGGAGGAGGTTCCGAGCACGCTGCCCCCGCCACCATTTCCAACGGCAATCAGCGGTTCCGGGCTGCACTGCTTATGGAGGGAGAACCCGATGTACCGTCTGGTCCCTGAGTGGGCCGACCACCTGCGGTGGTAGCCGCCCCAAAGTCAGCGGTCCCTCCGTTGCACCGTTGGTCCCGTTGGGACCACCAGTATCGTTGTTAAGTGAATGAAAGTAATCAACCGAGAAGTTAACCTGATTGTCCATCGTGATTGAACCGGCCGTTGCCGACAAGTTTGTCCCCGTAAGGACCCTTTGCACCGTGCGTAAGGAACTACTTACGGACAAGCCCGAGAACTTGCAGGGCAACCACAAACTTGTGGAATGTAAATAATTGGCTTAATTCCGTTGCCGCCTCCAGAGAGGCAGATTTGAGGAAGGGCCCACAGCAGAGTAGGCTGGGGCCCGGCCACCACCTGGACCGGTGGCCATCCTCCGGGGGTCAGGGGTTCCCCATGGACGTGGGTCCCCTGAAAAAGACCGTAGGGTATGAAATACCGTACCCGTACCCGCTCGGGCAGCCTGGATATGGACTGGGGTCAAGGGGTGCTGCCCACTTCTTTGGGGCAGCATCAGGGCCAGGTTGTTTGGGCGGGAGAGAGCGGAAGCCGACTGTGAATAGAATATGTAATAACGTTAAAAGTACCGTGCCTCCCGTTATGGGAAGATTTATAAAAAAAAAAATACTTGTGTTTATTGTTTACATGTTTTCTACCTCTTTTACAGTTGTACAAAAAAAAATAAATAAAACCGGTGATGGACGGGCAGCCCGCGGACGGTCTGCATTTAACCAAGGGGGAATGTGGCGCCCTGGACTAACCAGGTCGTCACAGGTACTGCAACAACACACCCCACACCCCGAGATAGGCAAACCAGTCACACACAAATCCTTGTTGCCTCCCTCCAGGGGCTGATGTCCACACCAGGTGGGGTGGAGCCAGGTGGTTGGCCCCACCCACTGAGGAGTTCACAGTCCTTTAGGCGGGAAAGGAAGTCAGAGTAGTTCAGGGAGGGAAAGCGTGAGGAGTAAAGGAGTAGAGGAGCAGACTGACCGTGGCCGGGTACGTGGCCCGGGCACCGAGAGCAAGGTTGGCAGACGGTGGTGGCCGTCTGCAGGAGAGGCTGATTGACGCGGAACCGTAGGACCAGGGACAGGCGGTGGCCCGCCGGAACCGAACCGGGGAGCGAAGAGAAGCCAGCACAAATCGGCAGGGCCTACGGACCCCGACCAGGCTTGGAGTCGCCGTTAAACCGGTCAAATCCGTTAGCGACTGGAACCTCCGGGGTTTCATAGCAGCAAAGACCCGACTGAAGGCAACCGTCCAAACCGAGAAAGGGAAATACAGCTACCGCCACAGCTAGAATTCCCAGGGCCAGAGCCTGCGGGCAAAAGGGGCTCCTCCGGCACCTATCCAAGTTGGGGAGCGGGTTACCGGTGGGAAGCCATCGGGACCGAAGCTACATAACAGGTGCAGGGAAAGGCAGCCACCACCAACCTTCCCGGGGTAACTACAGCAGCCGACTGCAGGACCCGTCCATCCAGCCGTTTGTTTTACCGGAGACTCTGTATCCATTCTTGACTGAGTGAGTACCACCGTGCCATCCGGCACCGCGCTGGCCCCGCGACCCTGCACCTCTCTAACCCTGCCTCCCTGACACCTCACCGGGCCCCGGGACCACCAAACCCCCCTACCCACGGAGGGGAGAGAACCATCTCAGCTGCTCCCTGTCATCGCTCCCGGGATCCCTGTCCAGAGCAGCGGTAGTGTCCCAACCTCACCACAAACCGTGGGTGGCGTCACGGACCAACTCCCCAAACCCAAACTACCCCCTTTCACTCATGGGCGAGGAGCGCCGCTCGAGTCCCCGGATCCGGCCCACCGCTCGAGCCACCGAGCAGCAGCAGCAGAGCCGGACCCGAGCGTGGTGAGCGCAGCGCCCTCCCCACCCGCGACAACTTGGCGTCACAAACAGGATCTTACCATTCTGACAGCTGGCAGAAGTGCGCCTTGTGTCCCGCCGGTGGTGTCCGGCCGAAAAATTTCAGAAGCCGCCATCTTGGGCGCGAACATTTTCCCACTCGAGCGTCTTCTCGAGCAGTGGAGGCACGAAAGCCGAAGCTCCACCCCTGAAGAGGAGGTGCTGAAAAAAGACCAAGGGGGGACGCGGATGGAGAGATGGCGGCGTTCTCGGGCTGGAGCGCGGGAGCAACCGCTACCGGAGCGTCTAAGCTCTGGGCAAATCGAGGAGGAGTAGCCTTTGAAGATTGTGGCCCGGGTGAGCTCCCCGCCGGGACCGTTGCTTGGCTGGAACGGGAGCTGGGCCGGTTCTGCTTGAAGGTGAGGGCGCAGAGCTTGCAGCAGCTGCTGGATTGGAAGGCGGAGATGCGCAGAATGGTTGCCGTGGTATGGGCCCGTGAGCAGGGGCCGCGATGGCCGTGCCGCGTCGCGATCAGGCCACCCAAGCTCCTGAACCAGCCTTGATTGCGTGGGAGCCGGGGGCCAGCACTGCAGCTGGAGGTCCAGAGAGAGTGCAGCTGATGGAGGAGGAGGTTCCGAGCACGCTGCCCCCGCCACCGTTTCCAACGGCGATCAGCGGTTCCGGGCTGCACTGCTTATGGAGGGAGAACCCGATGTACCGTCTGGTCCCTGAGTGGGCCGACCACCTGCGGTGGTAGCCGCCCCAAAGTCAGCGGTCCCTCCGTTGCACCGTTGGTCCCGTTGGGACCACCGGTATCGTTGTTAAGTGAATGAAAGTAATCAACCGAGAAGTTAACCTGATTGTCCATCGTGATTGAACCGGCCGTTGCCGACAAGTTTGTCCCCGTAAGGACCCTTTGCACCGTGCGTAAGGAACTACTTACGGACAAGCCCGAGAACTTGCAGGGCAACCACAAACTTGTGGAATGTAAATAATTGGCTTAATTCCGTTGCCGCCTCCAGAGAGGCAGATTGGAGGAAGGGCCCGCAGCAGAGTAGGCTGGGGCCCGGCCACCACCTGGACCGGTGGCCATCCTCCGGGGGTCAGGGGTTCCCCATGGACGTGGGTCCCCTGAAAAGACCGTAGGGTATGAAATGCCGTACCCGTACCCGCTCGGGCAGCCTGGATATGGACTGGGGTCAAGGGGTGCTGCCCACTTCTTAGGGGCAGCATCAGGACCAGGTTGTTTGGGCGGGAGAGAGCGGAAGCCGACTGTGAATAGAATATGTAGTAACGTTAAAAGTACCGTGCCTCCCATTATGGGAAGATTTATAAAAAAAAAAATACTTGTGTTTATTGTTTACATCTACCTCTTTTACAGTTTTACAAAAAAAAATAAATAAATAAAACCGGTGATGGACGGGTAGCACGCGGACGGTATGCATTTAACCAAGGGGGAATGTGGCGCCCTGGACTAGCCAGGTCATCACAGGTACTGCAACAACACACCCCACACCCCGAGATAGGCACACCAGTCACACACAAATCCTTGTTGCCTCCCTCCAGGGGCTGATGTCCACACCAGGTGGGGTGGAGCCAGGTGGTTGGCCCCACCCACTGAGGAGTTCACAGTCCTTTAGGCGGGAAAGTAAGTCAGAATAGTTCAGGGAGGGAAAGCGTGAGGAGTAAAGGAGTAGAGGAGCAGACTGACCGTGGCCGGGTACATGGCCAGGGCACTGAGAGCAAGGTTGGCAGACGGTGGTGGCCGTCTGCAGGAGAGGCTGATTGACGCGGAACCGTAGGACCGGGGACGGGTGGTGGCCCGCCGGAACCGAATCGGGGAGCGAAGAGAAGCCAGCACAAATCGGCAGGGCCTACGGACCCCGACCAGGCTTGGAGTCGCCGTTAAACCGGTCAAATCCGTTAGCGACTGGAACCTCCGGGGTTTCCTAGCAGCAAAGACCCGACTGAAGGCAACCGTCCAAACCGAGAAAGGGAAATACAGCTACCGCCACAGCTAGAATTCCCAGGGCCAGAGCCTGCGGGAAAAAGGGGCTCCTCCGGCACCTAACCAAGCTGGGGAGCGGGTTACCGGTAGGAAGCCATCGCTACCGAAGCTACACAACAGGTGCAGGGAAAGGCAGCCACCACCAATCTTCCCGGGGTAACTACAGCAGCAGACTGCGGGACCCGTCCATCCAGCCGTTTGTTTTACCGGAGACTCTGTATCCATTCTTGACTGAGTGAGTACCACCGTGCCATCCGGCACCGTGCTGGCCCCGCGACCCTGCACCTCTAAAACCCTGCCTCCCCGACACCTCACCGGGCCCCGGGACCACCAAACCCCTCTACCCACGGAGGGGAGAGAACCATCTCAGCTGCTCCCTGTCATCGCTCCCGGGATCCCCGTCCAGAGCAGTGGTAGTGTCCCAACCTCACCACAAACCGTGGGTGGCGTCACGGACCAACTCCCCAAACCCAAACTACCCCCTTTCACTCACGGGCGAGGAGCGCCGCTCGAGTCCCCGGATCCGGCCCACCGCTCGAGCCACCGAGCAGCAGCAGCAGCAGCAGCAGAGCCGGACCCGAGCATGGTGAGCGCAGCGCCCTCCCCGCCCGCGACACTAGGTGTTCAGGTCTCCTAGTGCCTTGCCTCTCTCTAACCCTGTGTCTTCCACAGAGCCAGCCCTGCTACCTTAACCTGGTCCTGACTGCGGATTGCCCAGGAAGTCCTCCGGTGACTCCCATCATCTGCCTTCAGCCTGAACCTGTCTCCGATCCCCGACTTCACCTTGTGATCTCGGCCATTACGTCCAGCAGGATCCAGATCTCGCCTGATGTTCCTATCCAGTACCTGAACCTGGTCTCCGTCATCTGCATTGCCTCCAGGAACTCTGTGACTATAGAGACATCTTGCTACCAGTCCCCTGAAGGACGCTGACCTTGTACCACTAGTGCTCCGGCTACCGTGCATCTAGGCCCTCTGGTGGGGTGACCGGACATTCCCTGTACAGGGGTTAGCTCCGGGTTGCGTCACTGGAGGAGTCTGGTACACGGCCCAGAGGATCCACCACCAGGACCTAACAGTAGCAAAGGTGCGCTACCGATTTTAAATATCCTGCAGTGAAATTCTGTGCTGTTTTTGTTGTTTGGCCGCTCTAATACAAACAATACCAGTGGCATCTTACGCCATAGTGTGTTGTGTGATGCCCCTGGACTATCAGGTCGTCACAGGGTATTCCACAATCTGCCCTCCCATGAGTATTCACCTCCTTCTTGGTTTTGGGTCCCTAACTACATGGTGATGCTGTGGCGCCCCTGACCTGGTCGGGCACCACTGAGTACTGCACCCATGCTGGGTCAGTACAAACAGGTAATCCCAAAGGCTGAGTAGGGTGTGGACACACAGACACATAGTGGCTAGTTCTCACACACCATAGAGGGGACCCCTGGGCAGACCCAGGAGGGGGCGTGACCACCACATCTCAACTAGTAGTGGGGTGGAGAAGCTGGTTGCTAGGCTGCAGTGGCAGGCACAGTGGAGAGGTAGAAGTGAACCAGTCTGAAGTGAGGAAGCTCAGTGTGCAGTCGCAGAAGGAGGACGTGCGCAGTGTCACTAGTCAGACCCTACACGTGTAGTTGCTGTCGGCGGGGGAGATCGGTTACCACACAGTCAGACTGATAGGCACCTCAAGTAGAAGCGAGGTGACTGAGTAAGGGGACTCCTGGTAGACCAGGCCCGCATGGGGAAACAGGTCCCTAGAGCAACAAACTAAGTATTCGGTCTGCTAAACCTGCTGGTGAGGGTGCTGAATGTGGCTCACCAACCTACACAGAGTCCGCAGCATCAGCAGCAACGAGGGGGCTCATAAGTGAGACGGGGCAAGAAGCCAGTTCTTTACTTGGTCCACGCTGCCAGCAAACGGGCCAGAAAGGGGACAAAGGCAATTGCGACTTCCCTGGGTGATTCCTGCAGTACTACAAGTCAGGGGTCACCCCAAACAAGAAGGGCTAGGAAGGTGAGTTGACAGTCACCTCTGGATCAGCCTGAAGGATACCTGGTTCCACCTGGTTCATCATAGCATCACCCGGGTTGACTCACAGCTACCATCTGAAAGTGAGTAAAAACCCTGAAAGATATTGCTGCCTGTGTGTGAGTTCTTCTGCGACCTGTGGTACTACACACTTACACCTGAGCTCCTGGGGCCAGCCTCACTCTCGGGAGGCCACAACATCAGACTGCATTTACCATCAGCCCCAGACGCTCTCTAAACTGCAGTGGCAGTCACCCCCTGACCGCAATTACAGAGAGTGGCATCACGATTCCTATTGAAGTTAACCTGACATACCTGTTGCCGGAAGATTCCCAGCACGTGAAGACCCTGAGGCGAACTGAAGGTGAGCAGGGGCTTCACATTGCCTACATCAGCTAATCAAACCCTAGATACACCCTGCACCACACCCAGCAAATACACCAGTGGACGGCTTGAGTGGAATAGAGTCGCCCACCTGGGGGGTTGGAGAAGGGGGGTCAGGAGTGTCAGAATGAGAGAGTTGAGCTTGGGAAGAGAAAGTGAGAGGAGGTCAGGAGCAGGGCTCCTAGCAGGCCGTCTAGGTGGCAGATGGTGGTCTGGACCTAGAGGAGCTGGACCCCCGGTCGCACGGATTTGTGACAAGGGGCACGGATCTGTCGAGGACAGCCGGCGGCCTTGCACCATCACCGGGCTGGGACCAAGGCATGACTGGGTACGTGGACCCCAGGTCAGGGAGTAGCTTCAGGCAACCTGACAATTTACCCAAGGAGAACGGAGTCTTCAAGAGCCGTTCCCACCCACTCCAAAATCGGGGTACTAGCGCAACAAGGGGGGATAAGACTTTCCACTCAAAACAGTCCAGAAAATCCCAAGCGTGAACCCTGACAGCAAGCTCCCACACTTAGCCACAGTGGAGAGCGGGACCCGGCAGGTTTTATACTACCAGGACCAACAGAGAAGTAAACTGAGGGCCAGGAGGCAGGTCACGGATCACCATGCAGTACCATTGGGGACGGGACCCAAACTAGCTCCCCTCAGCGGCAGCGGTGTCCAGAGACTTGGTTTATCCAGTTGTCGGTGTCAGCTTAATGGACTGAGTGAGTACGCAAGTGACCCCTTTGTATCCAATGGCACTCCCCTCTCCCCATCACCGAGTTGCGGGGCATCCCCCTACCCGTGGAGGGTCACAACATCAGGCTGCCCCAGTCCATCATCCCTGGGTACTCCCAACTGCAGCGGTGGTACTCCTAATTACCACATACCACGGGTGGTGTCACAAACTCTAATACATCCCCTGTAAATACCCCCCATCATTTGAGTGGCCGCACGACCCCCGGGTCCGGAGACCCTCAAGCCACCGCGGATCCGGATCCGAGCAGCTCGGCTGCTGGCGGCACAGATGCACCCATCAAGTCGGCAGCTGCTACATCTGTATTATAAATTTGAATTTAAATTATCCCCGGTACCGATTCTCAAAAGTTATGACGGTGGGAAATTACTGAGTACTGTGTTCTCTTGGTGCAGCTAAATGCTTTCTTACGTGCCTACACAGGAAGGGTGCAACCATACAAACTGGTATGTGGCAAGATATTTTCAGCCCAAAAATATCACTAGCTTAATATTATTAACATTCATGTAATATATGCATTCCCATGGAACATACTGTTACTTCTTGTAGAGTACTACAACCTGTTGTGTTTTTAGTGCAATTCCCCTGTCATGCGATGTCCTGCTCTGCACTCGCTAGGTGTCATGGTGGTGTCGGACTCTATGCACAGTTGTTCATCCAGAGAAGGTGTAACGATAGTCCTGGGAGTGGAACCATTGGACGTTGCACCGGACTCCCCTGCGACGACGCCTCAAGTGAACCCCTATACAGAGACTGTCGGGTGTAACCGCAGAGGGCCTAGATGCACGAAAGCCGGGATCAGCTAGAGTCAATGGAGAGAGTCTTATGGATACAGGATCCGATCTGAACCAGGTACAGGTTAATGGGATCAGGCAGAAGTCCAGAACCGAAGACTGGTGCAGGTTAACGGGATCAAACTGAAGTCCAGAAGCGGAGACTGGTGCAGGTTAACGGGATCAGGCTGAAGTGTGTGCTCAGAACAGTATTCAGGATCTGCAAGCAGAGACAGAGTTACACAAAGCACAAGCATAGAGGAACCTGAACAACTGGTACAAGAGACAAGCTACAGGGACGCATTGAGCAAGCAATGGCCATGGGGAATAGGAAGTCTTAAATACCCAAGGTTAATTGGTAGTCATATCCCGGATAGCTGTGCTGGTCTTTTAAGTCTAGGTGAGTGCACGCGCGCGCCCTCTAGTGTGCATGTATGAGGACCGCAACCTGGAAGTCAGAGCTGAGAACACACGAGGAGAGGCAGGATGCTGGAGCGCAGGTGGCTGCAGTGAGTGGATGGCGTGGGACCGGCACCGACAGGGAAAAGGTATGAAAGAGGTAGCAGGAGAGCGGGCTCGGCGGGGAGCGGGGACCCCAGGGGTTGGAGCGACGGGAGGTGGTCGGCGTGGTCGGACTGGGAGAGTGACAGCCGGGCGTCGGCTGTTTTATGTTCACTACTCATCAGTCTGGCAGGAGTTAATCCCTGCTGGCTGTGAACTGCTGCTAGGAGCTCAGGTTGCTTATGACCACTTACAGCTGCCTCCACCCTTTATAAGGTGCTGGATCCGGTTCCTCATCGACGATTATATCTCCAGCGATTCCAGCGTTTAGCTAGTTCCTCTCTGCTGATGGCGCTCATACAAAGTGTAGCACACAGCGTCTGCAGAGAGAAAGGTAGGAGAACGCGCCAGCCACACAGCCGGCAGACACAGAATCAGTGCGCATGCGCACATTCGCAGCACAGCATTCGCTCTAGGAGTCCATCACAAGCTGAGGAAGTCTTAAAGAGGGTGGGAAACAGTGCACCAAGCTCATAGCCATGACATGGCTACACCAAAGCCCCCTCATTTGCACATGGATTAAAAGGTATTTTCACAAATACTAAAGCAGTAACAGATACAGTGCAACATGTATGGGACTGAAGTCCCTTATATCACTGTATAATTAGTGTGCAAGGCATTTTGGGGTTTACAGACTCCCTTTAATTCTTTGCCTGCTGCTGCCTCATTTGGCCGTTTTATACCACCTATACTTTATTATGGTTATCCCTAATACTGCATGTTATTGGTATAATTATACCTGAAAGAAATTGACAGATAGTGGCCCTCAAAATAATAGTGCCAAACAGATATTAATATCCCATATACTGTATGTCAAGAAAGCAATAGTGCACTTCATAGGAGTGGGCCATCTGTTGAACCCAAAAGGTAAAATAGTCTGCTCAGTGCCTTCAAAGAATAACAGTGCTCCTATACAGTAATATGAACCAGCAGGAGCTCGCCTTCCACCCAGCTGCTGATCATCAGTATTCCCTTGGTGCTTAAATACACTTTCCTTCCTTGGACTGGTGCTGGTGACATTTCTCAGTTCCTTCAATCCTTGGTTGCAAGCAGGTGGCTTGTTCTCCTCTGTGGTATCGTTGCTGAAAACTCTGCTGAACTTCTACCTGAATCATCTAATGATACGTAGTTCATGCTTTTCTCCCCGTGTAACCCCCCCCCCCTTGTGTCTTCTCTAGTGTTTAGTGGGATTGACGAAGAGCTCATCCCATCTGTTCCCTATTTAGGGTCCAGCACTAGGGATACCTGGGGTCAGGTATCTGGCTTGGGGCATAGATGCAGAACCTATCTATGGTGGTCAGGAACCCCAGGGACCAGCAGTAGACTTGGTCAGGGGTCATTCCTTTGAGAAAGCCACCATAAACAAAACGCGCATCGGGGTTGCTGGGGCTCTCTGGGAGATATTCCTCTTCCATTATGGGTAAGCTGACATATTAATATTATATATGCTTTTTTTGTGTGTATTGGTGATAGGGGTACATTCACTATGGCTATCTTAGTGGTGATATGATATATATGCTCACTGTCTCACCCTATTCAGAGATTGACTTGTATAGTCAGGTACGTGCCCACTGATTTGGATAGGTTTTCTCCCTGAATCCCCCTCCACTAAAGGGATTTATGTCTTTATTTTTTCAATAAAAGACTATATTTTTGGTGGATCGGTTACTACAATTTTTCCTATGGTTTGAGATTGGTCAGGGATCATCATCTTCCCTTTCCCTAGACACAGGGTTTCCCTTCCCTCCCCTTTCGCCGTGCGCTTGATACTTCCCAATACCAAGTGTGACACCTGCATCAAGATTATGGTGCCCATTGTGTTGCCCTTGGGGCCTACAAGGCTTTTCCCCAAATTTTCCATTGGTCTTCTTTGCAAACTGACCTTTGGTGCTTATGGTACCAGGTAGGTCCTAACCATGGACGTGCACCATAGGTTCCAGCATTTTCCAGAATCGCCCCTTATCTTAGCTTTGGTACACTACTATTCCCAATAGCTGTATCTCAGCAAGAAAAAACAGTATCCTGTAAGAACGAGAATACATGGTATCTCACACAGCCAAACAAAATCTAACTATAGTGATATGAACTGAAATACACCAGTGCAGAATTATTAGGCAAGTTGTATTTTAGAGGATTTTTTTTAACATTGATCAACAACTATGTTCTCAATCAACCTAAAAGACTCATAAATGTCAAAGCTTAATATTTTTGGAAGTTGGACTGGTTTTTTTTTAGATTTGGCTATCTTAGGAGGATATCTGTTTGTGCAGGTAACTATTACTGTGCAGAATTATTAGGCACTTAATAAAAACCAAATATATTCCCATCTCACTTGTTTAATTTCACCAGGTAAACCAATATAACTGCACAAAAATTAGAACTAAACATTTTTGTGCAGCAGCCACCACAGCCTCCCAGACACTGTTCCGAGAGGTGTACTGTTTCCCCTCCCTGTAGATCTTACCTTTTATGAGGGACCACAGGCTCTCTATGGGGTTCAGATCAGGTGAACAAGGGGGCTATGTCATTATTTTTTCATCTTTTAGACCTTTACTGGCCAGCCACGCTGTGGAGTAGTTGGATGCATGTGATGGAGCACTGTCCTGCATGAAAATCATGTTTTTCTTGAACGATACCGACTTCTTCCTGTATCACTGCTTGAAGAAGTTGTCTTCCAGAAACTGGCAGTAGGTCTGGGAGTTGAGCTTCACTCCATCCTCAACCCAAAAAGGTCCCACAAGTTCATCTTTGATGATCCCAGCCCATACCAGTACCCCACCTCCACCTTGTTGGCGTCTGAGTCGGATTGGAGCTCTCTGCCCTTTACTGATCCAGCTTCTGGCCCATCCATCTGCCCATCAAGAGTCACTCTCATTTCATCAGTCCATAAAACCTTTGAAAAATCAATCTTTAGATATTTCTTGGCCCAGTCTTGACGTTTTATTTTATGTTTCTTGTTCAAAGGTGGTGGTTTTTCAGCCTTCCTTACCTTGGCCATGTCCTGAGTATGGCACACCTTGTGCTTTTTGATACTCCAGTAACGTTGCAGCTCTGAAATATGGCCAAACTGGTGGCAAATGGCATCTTGGCAGCTTCACGCTTGATTTTCCTCAATTCATGGGCAGTTATTTTGCGCCTTTTTTGCCCAACGCGCTTCTTGCGACCCTGTTGGCTATTTGCCATGAAACGCTTGATTGTTCGGTGATCACGCTTCACAAGTTTGGCAATTTCAAGACTGCTGCATCCCTCTGCAAGACATCTCACAATTCTGGACTTTTCAGAGCCCGTCGAATCTCTCTTCTGACCCATTTTGCCAAAGGAAAGGAAGTTGCCTAATATATAAGCACACCTTATATAGGGTGTTGATGACATTACACCGCACCCCTCCTCATTACAGAGATGCACATCATCTGATTTACTTAATTGGTAGTGTGAAGCCCCACAGGTGTTGTGTCAGTGTCGGTGCATTACCTTCAGGGACTCCACGTTGCTGGATCTCCGTCACTGGTAGGAAATCTTCTTGTTTGATCGTGACGCCACTCTCAGTATTGCGGTCAGTGGGGACCGCCACTGCAGGTTAGGGGACGCCTGGGGCTGATGGTGGGTGCAGTAGGATGTAGTAGCCTCCTGAGAGTGAGGCAAGCCCCAGGGCCCTGTGTAGGTTTGTAGTACCACAAGTCGCAGAATAACCACACAGGCAGGAATGTCTTTCAAGGGCTTTACTCACATTTGATGGCAGGGTGAGTAGCCCGGGCGTAGCTGGGATGAACCAGGTGGGAACCAGGTATCCTTCAGGCTGACTTTATGAGGGTGACTACTGACTCGCCTTCCTTAGCCCTTGGTGGTTTGGGGTGACCCCGACTTTTAGTCCCTATGGGGGTCACCCAGGGAAGATGCTGCAGCCTCTCTCTCCCCTTCGTTCGCCGTATGCTTGTTCCCCGGACCAGGCCACTCCAGCTGCTTGCCTCCTGTGACCTATGGGCCCTCACTGTGGTTACGTGGCTGCGGCTTTTGTGGTGTTGTGGTGTGGGCTTTGAGAGCCCCACACCGGCAGGTTTAGCAGGGAAAGGTGGATCTATCCTTGCTTCGGGATCTGCCGCCCGGTTGGGCCTGGTGCTCTCTAGCAGTCTCCTTACTTCCCACTCCGTTGCACTCCCTAGCTGAAGCTGGCTTTCAGGTAGCACTCCTAGTTGACCGTTCTCCCCCGTCTGTAGCCACTGCGCGGACGCTGTCAGATTGCACAGCTCCAGGGATCTGCTCCTCACTTGAGCTCCCTGGACTCTACACTGAACTGGCTCACTGCTCCTCCTCTCCTGTTCTTGCCTACGCCACCTAGCAACCAGACTCTCCACCACACCCCTTGAGAGGAGATGGAGGCTCTACCCCCTCCACTATTCCAGTGAAGGTGAAGGCTTGCCCCCTCCTGGGATCCCCAGGGGTCCTCTCATGGGTACATGTGTGAGACCTGGTCACTATGCGCCTGTGTTCCACACCCCAGTCAGCCTTCTGGATTACCTGTGTTGTACTGTCCCCAGCATGGGTGCAGTACTCAGTGGTGCCTGACCAGGTCAGGGGCGCCACATTCCCCCTTAGTTATCACCAGCACGTCCTCGGGCTGCAAGACAACATTTTAAAATGCATAAAACATTAAAACATGTAAAACATTTTTAAAACCACCAGGTATCAGACATCACCACCCTCCACCCACAAGTCCGTTAACCCACCCAAAACCCTCTCAGGAGGCAGGTCACCGGTCCTGTTGGTAACCAGGTCTGGGCCATCCGTTTCCCCAGACCTTTCCTCCAATCTTCCTCTCCCGTTGGCCGCGACTTCAGCCACTTCTGGCAGGATGTAGAGGCGGCTTTCATGGGCTGGTGGTTTCAGGGTATACCTGGCCTGGTGGATCCGCGCCGTCAGCCTCTTCTGGCAGGATGTAGAGGCGGCCTCCACAGTTGGTGCTGACCAGGTACCCTCTTTGTGGTGGTGAGCCAAGGCCCCATAAACAGGCGTGCTCTCTGGTCGCAGGTGAGCCAAGGCCCTATATACGGACGGGCCCCTCCTGGTTGCAGACGAGCCAAGCCCCTAAACAGGCTGGCTCTGGTGGCGGTGCCACTGGTGTAACTATTTACACTGCGAGAGTTTGTGGCTATAGCAAGTTCATAGCCTTAAAGTTTATTTCTCACAATAGTTTTTGTGGGCACATGCTTAAACAATAACGTTGCAAACTTTTCAACTTGTCAAACTGGTCAAACTTTCGGTACTTCTTTCTTTACTTTACTCCTCGGTACCAGGGCTTTGGCCTATTGGGCTACGGCACCTGCTGTTTTCTTGCTCCTTGTCATCCTCTGAGGTAGTTTCATCTGTAGGCTCTTTGTCTTTCCTTTCTTGATCTTCATCTGTTTCCTTTTCTGCATCTGTTTCTTTATCTCTGTCTTGTCTTTCTTCTTTGGGACTTGGTGCTACGTCTAAGGCATAGTAGCCCCTTTCTCCTTGATGCAAGGTGAACTGTACTGCGTCTCCAATTTTCAAATTTCTGCCTGAATGTCCTCTGGGCAGGTGGGCTTGAACATCTCTCCGATTCACAAATATGCCCTCTTTTATTCCTCTTGCTACAATAAAGCCGTATCCGCTTTTCAAATTGAAGTCCTCTACTACTCCTCTGTAAAGGGGTCCTCTGACCTGGGCTCTAGACCTTCTCAGTAATCTTTTCTCCTGCAGGTCTCTGGCTGTGACCTCTCTCTGCTCTGGAGACTGTGGTGTTGGAGGATACTTTGCTCTGCTGCACCGTGTCTTGCGGGCTGGGTTCATGCTTGCAGGCTCCCAGGTGAGGTCTTTGGGCTGATCTTCGTCAGCAGACGGGGTTAGGTCTTCCTCATCCCAGCGAGAATAGGGCAGCATCTCTGGCTCTGGGTATGGGTCCACTGCTGGTGGCACTGGAGTCAGCTCCTCAGCTTCCTGACCTCCTCTCCCCCTTAGTTCTTCTTGGCACTCCTTTGGTGGCAGTGCTGGGGATGGGCTTTCTTCAGCTGGTCTGGGCGGTGGACTCTCTGGCGTGGTTGCTGCAGGGGTTGCCTGAATCTCCTTGGGGGTATGCGGAGGGAGCAGATACCGATCCACCATCTCTTGTGGGAACTGGGCCTCTAGGTCAGCCTTCAGCTTCCAATATTCGGGGTCCTCTCCTATCAGGGTCTTCCTAGCAGGGACCTCTTTGGACTGGGGAGCGGTGTCTGCTCTGGCCTTGCAGGCCGGGGTAAATGATGAGGTAATCTCTTCTTGGCGGGCCGCGCCCTGTATGGCGGCGGCCTGGTCTTGGCGGGCCGCGCCCGGCATGGCGGCGGCCTGGTCTTGGCGGGCCGCGCCCGGCATGGCGGCGGCCTGGTCTTGGCGGGCCGCGCCCGGCATGGCGGCGGCCTGGATCAGTGTCGCTGTTGCAGGGGGCTCTGTGCAGGCTGGGCTGGACGTCGCTGCAGCGATCGGAGCTTGGCGGGCCGCACCTGGCGGGGCTGCGGCCTGGTTCAGCATCTCACTTGCGGCGCGGACGAGCGTCGCTGCTGCGGTGGGGTCTTGGCGGACTGGGCTCAGCAGGGTGGCAGCCTGGGTCAGCGTCACACCTGCGGCACGGATCAGTATCGCAGTGGTAGTCGGACCTTTGCGGGCCAGGCGGGGCATGGCTGCGGCGGCCTGGATTTGGCGGGCCGCATCTAGCGTGGCTGCGGCCTGGTTCGGTGGCGCCGCGCCGGGCGCCTCTTCTGGGACCGCGGGCGTGGCAGCAGGGGTCGGGGCACTTGCGCTGGCCGGGGCATCACTCGACTCACCCATCGGTGGCAGCATCGGGGTCTGCGTCGTCGCCGCTCGGTCTGGCATGCGTCGCGCGGCTCCCTCCTCGTAGGTCCGCACCGCCGCAGCCATCTCCAGGAGCTCCGTGCGTTCTTCCCTGAGCTGTCGCACAATCCTGGCCTCCAGCTGGTCGCAGAAGATGGCAAGCTCCCGGCACCACCAGGCAGCAGAGCCTGGCTCTGGGTATCCACGTCTGGACTCCATTTCCTCTAGCACGCTACTGGCTTCTTCTCTGCTCCGCCGTCTCTGGACGCTTCCGCTTTCTTCATCAGCGAGGTCAGGACCCTGCAGGGGATCTCTGGGTAGCCACACCTCTTCGTGGGCGGTAACTTCTCCCAGCGCGGGCTGCTGTTGTTTTTCAGCGCGCTTTTCATGGTGGCAATATGGCGGCGCTTCCAATTTTTCAAGCGGACCGCCCAGGCACATGGTCACCTGTCTGAACAGGTCTAGTCCTTATCCTGTTCGTGACGCCAGATGTGAAGCCCCACAGGTGTTGTGTCAGTGTCGGTGCATTACCTTCAGGGACTCCACGTTGCTGGATCTCCGTCACTGGTAGGAAATCTTCTTGTTTGATCGTGACGCCACTCTCAGTATTGCGGTCAGTGGGGACCGCCACTGCAGGTTAGGGGACGCCTGGGGCTGATGGTGGGTGCAGTAGGATGTAGTAGCCTCCTGAGAGTGAGGCAAGCCCCAGGGCCCTGTGTAGGTTTGTAGTACCACAAGTCGCAGAATAACCACACAGGCAGGAATGTCTTTCAAGGGCTTTACTCACATTTGATGGCAGGGTGAGTAGCCCGGGCGTAGCTGGGATGAACCAGGTGGGAACCAGGTATCCTTCAGGCTGACTTTATGAGGGTGACTACTGACTCGCCTTCCTTAGCCCTTGGTGGTTTGGGGTGACCCCGACTTTTAGTCCCTATGGGGGTCACCCAGGGAAGATGCTGCAGCCTCTCTCTCCCCTTCGTTCGCCGTATGCTTGTTCCCCGGACCAGGCCACTCCAGCTGCTTGCCTCCTGTGACCTATGGGCCCTCACTGTGGTTACGTGGCTGCGGCTTTTGTGGTGTTGTGGTGTGGGCTTTGAGAGCCCCACACCGGCAGGTTTAGCAGGGAAAGGTGGATCTATCCTTGCTTCGGGATCTGCCGCCCGGTTGGGCCTGGTGCTCTCTAGCAGTCTCCTTACTTCCCACTCCGTTGCACTCCCTAGCTGAAGCTGGCTTTCAGGTAGCACTCCTAGTTGACCGTTCTCCCCCGTCTGTAGCCACTGCGCGGACGCTGTCAGATTGCACAGCTCCAGGGATCTGCTCCTCACTTGAGCTCCCTGGACTCTACACTGAACTGGCTCACTGCTCCTCCTCTCCTGTTCTTGCCTACGCCACCTAGCAACCAGACTCTCCACCACACCCCTTGAGAGGAGATGGAGGCTCTACCCCCTCCACTATTCCAGTGAAGGTGAAGGCTTGCCCCCTCCTGGGATCCCCAGGGGTCCTCTCATGGGTACATGTGTGAGACCTGGTCACTATGCGCCTGTGTTCCACACCCCAGTCAGCCTTCTGGATTACCTGTGTTGTACTGTCCCCAGCATGGGTGCAGTACTCAGTGGTGCCTGACCAGGTCAGGGGCGCCACAGTAGTTGGCTCTCAAGCCTATACAGCTTGGAGTAGGACAACATGTATAAAAAGCATCATGTGATCAAAATACTAATTTGCCTAATTATGCACAGTGTAATCCAACACAACATATATCTGGCTTCATTACTAGAAAGGCACCAACGCATCACAGGAAAGATCCTAACAGTCTTTTTGGGCATGCATATCCCCCAGTTGGTGGCTAGCTGGGGTCAAGTCTCTGTCATAAAAGTGATAAATCTCCGTGGCTGTGGTGCCATTGCATTTTCTGACTCTCTTGGCCATTGAAGCTTTCGCACTCCTTGATTACATATCTTGAGTTTTTAAAAAAAAAAGTTTGACAAATTCTTGAGTCTCAGTCTCGGTGTTAAATTCTCGGCTCTGTAGTACATCTCTGGGGCATCACAATTTACGGCTTATGATCTTCTGTAATTCTTAATATTAATGATTGACTTCAAATGCTAAAATTGTTGGGAAAGTGGCCCATAAATGAAGTTCGAGACAATCTCTTTACGCTGAAATATTGAAGACTTTCATCCACCATTACGTTTGATAAATCTTACCATCTCAGTCGTAAATTTTGCGCTAATTATTAGCCTCCTCGGCCGGCTCGTCTTACTCATCGACCCCTTTCATTATACAATCTTCTGGATGAGCGGTTTGATCTCGCCTTGGGTATACTATGTCTGGTGCATTATGGATGTCTACCTCCTTTTTTCCACTTTGAACTTATGTTGCTTTTATTATATTTCCAATTAATGTTTAGTACTTATGAGCTGCCAATTCCCAGTGATACATACTAATGTTTCAACAGAAAAGTCTTCTATATATTCAATACTAAAGCGGAACTATCTGCTCAAATGAAGCTATATTGCAGCTCGTAAAGCCTCGGAAAATGATTTGTCTCTGTCTGTAACAAAACATTTCATTCCAATTATCCAAGGTAGAAGCACAGGAGGCTTATTTTTGATCATTCTATGTACAATAGTATATAGGTATCATTTTTCAGCCTGGCTGAAACTTCTATCCCCGTTCATGCCCTCACCATAGAACCACACTCTTCAGAGGTCATCGTATTATTAATATAGGGTGAAACTTCTATCCCCGTTCATGCCCTCACCATAGAACCACACTCTTCAGAGGTCATCGTATTATTAATATAGGGTGAAACTTCTATGCCCGTTCATGCCCTCACCATAGAACCACACTCTTCAGAGGTCATCGTATTATTAATATAGGGTGAAACTTCTATGCCCGTTCATGCCCTCACCATAGAACCACACTCTTCAGAGGTCATCGTATTATTAATATAGGGTGAAACTTCTATGCCCGTTCATGCCCTCACCATAGAACCACACTCTTCAGAGGTCATCGTATTATTAATATAGGGTGAAACTTCTATGCCCGTTCATGCCCTCACCATAGAACCACACTCTTCAGAGGTCATCGTATTATTAATATAGGGTGAAACTTCTATGCCCGTTCATGCCCTCACCATAGAACCACACTCTTCAGAGGTCATCGTATTATTAATATAGGGTGAAACTTCTATCCCCGTTCATGCCCTCACCATAGAACCACACTCTTCAGAGGTCATCGTATTATTAATATAGGGTAGACGTCTAACAAAAAGCTCAAGACTCCTGAGACCCCAACAAACCCATAACTGATCGTCCCATGTAATGAAGAATCAGACACAGGTATATAAATCAGAACTCTCTTTATTTGGAGATTTAAGAGCCAAATCTTATCTTTTAGTGGATGGTGGTCGTTCAGAGCCCAAAATATCAAAATAAAACCACTGAAATAAATCACAGTAAACCAGTACAAAGCGTTGTACCACAGCCGGACTCCCGGCGCAGGTACCTTTTGTACCAAAAAACCACCAACGTTGTTTAATTGACCTCTACTGTGACTTAGTACAATATTATGAAAGGCAAAACAAGTCCAAATCATTGTGTCGCAACTGGACTCCCGGCGCAGGTAAGCCAAACCAGTCCAAATCATTGTGTCCCAACCGGACTCCCGGCGCAGGTAAGCCAAACCAGTCCAAATCATTGTGTCCCAACCGGACTCCCGGCGCAGGTAAGCCAAACCAGTCCAAATCATTGTGTCCCAACCGGACTCCCGGCGCAGGTAAGCCAAACCGGTCCAAATCATTGTGTCCCAACCGGACTCCCGGCGAAGGTAAGCCAAACCGGTCCAAATCATTGTGTCCCAATTGGACTCCCGGCGCAGGAAAGCCAAACCAGTCCAAATCATTGTGTCCCAACCGGACTCCCGGCACAAGTAAGCCAAAACAATCCAAATCATTGTGTCCCAACCGGACTCCCGGCGTAGGTAAGCCAAACCAGTCCAAATAATTGTGTCGCAACCGGAGTCCCAGCGCAGGTAAGCCAAACCAGTCCAAATAATTGTGTCGCAGGTAGCTTTTGCAGTACAAATCATTGTCTCACAGCCGGACTTCCGGCGCCGGTAAGCTTTTGCGCCAAAACAAACAATGCTGACAAAGGGAGGGAGGGTGGAACAGCTGCCTCCGGGTCCCACAATGTAGAAAGAGACTGGAAGAGGCCGGGAAGAGGTTTATAAAGAAGGGAAGCAGTACGAGGGGGAGAGCAGAATCATTGGCTGCAACAAAACAGGGAGGAGGGAGAAACTTATATGGGACGACCGAATTAACCCCTTATTAGGGGGCACAGCAGTCAGGGGGCACCCAATCAAATACCGAAATGCACCCCACAGGTTTATAATGTAGGATCACCCCACAATGGATGATAAGGATAAATCAGTTCTCTTCATTTTTCTCCCTCTCCCTGCATGGTGACTTCTCAAAAAGTCACAGAGCATGCCAACAACTGCCTCACCAAGTCACCGAGCATGCCCACAACTGCCTCACTAAGTCACAGAGCATGCCCACAACTGCCTCACCAAGTCACCGAGCATGCCCACAACTGCCTCACCAAGTCACAGAGCATGCCCACAACTGCCTCAACAAGTCACCGAACATGCCCACAACTGCCTCACCAAGTCACAGAGCATGCCGACAACTGCCTCACCAAGCCACAGAGCATGCCCACAACTGCCTCACTAAGTCACAGAGCATGCCCATAACTGCCTCACCAAGTCACCGAACATGCCCACAACTGCCTCAACAAGACACCGAACATGCCCACAACAGCCTCAACAAGTCACCGAACATGCCCACAACTGCCTCACCAAGTCACAGAGCATGCTCACAACTGCCTCACCAAGTCACAGAGCATATTCACAACTGCCTCACCAAGTCACCGAGCATGCACACAACTGCCTAACCAAGTCACAGAGCATGCCCACAGTAACCCCAGCAAGTCACAAAGCATGCCTACAACTGCCTCAAAAAGTCACCAAGCATGCTTACAACTGCATCATCCAGTCACAAAGTATGCCCATAATAACCCCAACACGTCACAGTGCATGCCCACAACTGCCTCACCAAGTCACCGAGCATGCCCACAACTGCCTCACTAAGTCACAGAGCATGCCCATAACTGCCTCACTAAGTCACAGAGCATGCCCATAACTGCCTCACCAAGTCACCGAACATGCCCACAACTGCCTCAACAAGACACCGAACATGCCCACAACTGCCTCAACAAGTCACCGAACATGCCCACAACTGCCTCACCAAGTCACAGAGCATGCCCACAACTGCCTCACCAAGTCACAGAGCATGCCCACAACTGCCTCACCAAGTCACAGAGCATGCTCACAACTGCCTCACCAAGTCACAGAGCATATTCACAACTGCCTCACCAAGTCACCGAGCATGCCCACAACTGCCTCACCAAGTCACAGAGCATGCCCACAACTGCCTCACCAAGTCACAGAGCATGCCCACAACTGCCTCACCAAGTCACCGAGCATGCCCACAACTGCCTCACCAAGTCACAGAGCATGCCCACAACTGCCTCACCAAGTCACAGAGCATACCCACAACTGCCTCACCAAGTCACAGAGCATGCTCACAACTGCCTCACCAAGTCACAGAGCATGCCCACAACTGCCTCACCAAGTCACCGAGCATGCACACAACTGCCTCACCAAGTCACAGAGCATGCTCACAACTGCCTCACCAAGTCACAGAGCATGCCCACAACTGCCTCACCAAGTCACAGAGCATGCTCACAACTGCCTCACCAAGTCACAGAGCATATTCACAACTGCCTCACCAAGTCACCGAGCATGCACACAACTGCCTAACCAAGTCACAGAGCATGCCCACAGTAACCCCAACAAGTCACCAAGCATGCCTACAACTGCATCATCCAGTCACAAAGTATGCCCATAATAACCCCAACAAGTCACAGTGCATGCCCACAACTATCTCACAAAGTCACCGAGCATGCCCACAACTCCCTCACCAAGTTAGAGCATGCCCACAACTGCCTCACCAAGTCACAGAGCATGCCCACAACTGCCTCACGAAATTGCAGAGCATGCCCACAACTACATTACCAAGTCACAGAGCATGCCCACAATAACCCCAACAAGTAGGACTTTGTCCAAGGATGCATGATTCCAGCTGAAAGACCACAGAACTGCTTCAGTGCTCAACGTTGAGCCCATAAATACGCTTGAAGAAAACAGGTTGGCACAATTCGGTCACCTGGATATATATCTTGCTGTGCTCAGTCATGAAGTTTCTAATCCCTGGTGAGCGAGCGGAAGGTGAGACTTTGCTGCTTGTACCATCTTGTGTTCTCGCTGGGAATGTACAGTATGTTTTTGCCTATTGATGAAATAATAAAGTCTTTCCAATATGTGGTTCCCTCACCCTGTGTTATTTGAGTAGTGTTCTGCCCACGGGGAACAAGTGCAAGAGTTCAGTGGGATGAGCCCTGGTCTGTGCCGTCTTTCTGAAGACAGCCAGACCAGCGGACGAGAGCACCCACTGACCCCCCGTATTTCCCCAGCCAACACCATACAAGACAGATTTCACTCTGATCAGGCCTTCCTATGGTAGACCAGGAAAGTTGAGTGCACATGCTTTGCGTCATATCCAGAGGTTATCTGTTCAAAATAAATGTATGGATGCTGTTAGCATTGCTGCAGAGGTTACAGTGGTGGGTGGATCCATCTATCAGAGCTCAGTACAGATGCCACACACTGTTTTAAATTGGTCTGCATGGCCTTCATCCCAGAAGGAAGCCTCTTCTAAAGATGATGCACAAGAAAGCCGCAATCAGTTTGCTGAACACAAGTGGACTAAGGTCTGATGAGACCAAGATAAACGTATATGGTTCAGATGGTGTAAAGCATGTGGCGGCAAACAGATGAGGACTCGGAGTACAAAGATAAGTGTGTCCTGCCTACAGTCAGGCATGGTGGTGGGAGTGTTGTGGTTTGGGGCTGGATAAGTGCTGCCAGCTGTGGGGAGCTACAGATCATTGAGGGAACCATGAGTGCCAACACGTATTGTGACATACTGAAGCTGATCATGATTCTTTCCTTCGGGAGCAATATTTTAACATGATAACAACCACAAACACACCTCCAAGACCACCACTGCCTTGTAAGGCTAAGTTCACACTTCTGTTGTTTTGCATCAGTCACATGCGTCGCATGCATGAAACACACAACTCATCTTTTTCTCTGTGAACACAGGAAATTTTCTGTTGCCGCACCCACAATGTCACATAGGTGCGAAGACGCCAGATGTGGGTAAAACCACACTGAGATACAACAATGACATTTTTCTTTTAACAGAAAACATGCTACAATTACGGGAAGTTAGTAAAGAAGCAGATATTATATGTCATTAGCTCCGTGTACTATCTGTGCATATGTGAGCGGTGTTATATTCTGTCTGCAGAATCAGCATGAATTTCTGCATTGATCACATCATAAAAGCAAGAAAAAAAAACATACCCCAAAATCACCCGATACGTGGCTTCTCTGAGTTTACTTGAAGGCTTGTGGGATCTTTTTCATATGGGTTTTGTGACGAAGAATTAATGGTATAATGGCGATATTTTATTATCCACCCTAATATCTCCTACAGACCATGCTAAGCCTAGGGCCAGACTATGTTTGTGCCCATGTTGGCCACATAGCCTCAGGAGGTCTGCACCCTACCGCGTAAGTCTTGGCATGTCTGCACCATAGGGATCTACTGTAAAGCATTGTATACCGCATAGTGCACTTTCCTTTGTAGGATAGCAATGTCTGCTGCACTTTCCTATACAAACAAACAAGCGGTGTGCAGACACATCCCGGCCAGACGGAGGCTAAATAAGCTCACTTTTATCCTTTAGTTGGTGAATAGAGACCTTTAGGCATGATACATCGGAAAAGGTTCTGGATATATATTGTAGACTAAAGGGGGCTTTACACGCAGCGATATCACTAGTGAAAGCACCCACCCCCGTCGTTTGTGCTTCACGGGCAAATTGCTGCCCGTGGTGCACAAAATCGTTTGAAGCTGTCACACGGACTTACCTGCCTAGCGACGTCGCTGTGGCCGGCGAACTGCCTCCTTTCTAAGGGGGCGGTTCGTGCGCCATCACTGAGCGGCCGCCCAATAGAAGCGGAAGGGCGGAGATGAGCGGCCGGAACATCCCGCCCACCTTCTTCCTTCCTTATTGCCGGCGGCCGCGGGTAAGCTGTAGTTCGTCGTTCCCGAGGTGTCACACGCAGCGATGTGTGCTGCCTCGGGAATGACGAACAACCTGCGTGCTCAACAATCAACGATTTTATGAAAATGAACGACGTGTCAACGATGGACGATAAGGTGAGTATTTTTGATCGTTAACGGCTGTTCGTTGGTGTCACACGCAACGACGTCGCTAATGAAGCCGGCTGTGCGTCACGGAATCCGTGACCCCGGGGATATATCGTTAGATACGTCGTTACGTGTAACGGGGCCTTTAATGCACAAAAACAATGTGCACCTAGTCCTAAAGGGAACCACGAGCAGTTCTGGGTGTATATTACTATTCCCTGCCTAACCGTCCCTGTATACACTAGCATAGATGAAGATATCTTCAGAAAAAGTATTTCTAAAGATCTTTTACCGCATGCTAATGAGCACAGGGACTAGTCCCCTGGGCGTTATATCCCTGGACAGTCGCCCCTTATTAGCATGTTAGTACACCCCTGTGGGTGTGCTAACATACTAATGAATACGCAGCGTCACAGGATGATCTCACTCACCTCCCGCCTCCATCGCGTCCGATGGGGGATTTTGGCTCAGTGCACATGACCCCAAAGTTTGGGTCATGCGCACTACTTCAGTTGAAGCCAGTACGTGTAAAGTTTGGGTCATGCGCACTGAGCCAAAATCACACATTGGATGCGGAGAGGAGATCATCCTCTGACGCTGCACATTCATTAGCATGACAGCACACCCACAGGGGCCCACAGAGGTGTACTAACATGCTAATGGTGGTGACTGGCCGGGGAACTAACGCCCAGGGGGCTAGTCCCCTCACTCATTAGCATACGATAAAAGAGCTTTAGAAATACTCTCTTTATCTATGCTAGTGTATACAGGGACGGTTAGGCAGGGATTAGTAATATACACCCAGAACTGCTCGAGGTCCTGGGTGCATATTACACCTGACAGATTCCCTATCAAGAGACATGAGCACGTAAAAATAAACAGTGCAAGGGAAAAGGGGAAAATAATGGGAGTCTGTCAGCACAAAATGACCTGGTGCACCCTTGTAAAGCCAAGCAGAAAGCCATGGACCCCATAGGGGGGAGGGGCGACATGACCAGAGGGAAGGGAGGGAGTGAGGGGTTAATAAAGTTATAATGAGGGGCATTATGGGAAGGTATAGGGGATTGGTGGAGAGAGGATCCCTGTAGGGGGGGGGGGGGGAGTATAAAAGCGATGAGGGAGGGTTTTACCTCCCCTTTTGGACTCTGGACAGCGTCAGATTGAGAGACCCAGGACCAGGACCACAAGGACCAGCATGGCGGACCTCCAGGAGCTGGATCGGCTGATTAGAGCAGCGATGGCAGTGCACGGGGCCCAGGCAGTGCAATCCCACGTCAGGGCTGCCTGTGTGTCCCCGTCGGCACCTGCCCCTCGCTCCCCCTCTAGACGCGGGCGGCGTTCGAGGCCCCCGCTCAGGTACTCTCCGGGCGCAGGGGGGGCGAGGAGGCCCAGTGAGAGCCCCCCTCGGGACCCTCCGCGGCGGGGCGGGCGGCAGCAGCTTCCAGCGTCTGCCCCGGCCGCCGGGAGGAATCTCCGACGCGGCCGCGACGGCCGAGAAGGGGGCGTGGCCAGCCCGGGGCCTTCTTCCTGTCTCAGGCCTCGGGCTGGAGTGCAGAGCCCAGCGGCGTCTCCCGGCCGGGAGCGAGCCCAGCGATGGAATGAGGCCAGCGGTGGCCTGGATGGAGGCGGGCCCGGCCTGGGGCCTACTTCCGGTCCCAGGCCGCGGGCTCGAGTGAACAGGCCGGCGGCAGCCCGGGGACCGGGCCGTGCCCAGCATGAACTGGAGGCACGGAGAGGGGGCGTGTCCAGCCTGGGGCCTGCTCTGGACGCCGGGCCCCCGGCGGCGGGGCACGTCCCGGCGGCTGCTTCTGACCAGGAGCGGGCCCGGCTTGTGATGGAGGCCAGCAGTACCCCCCGGGGACGTTGGGGGGGCCGGGCGCAGGTAGCCAGCAGGGGGACCGGTGTGGGCAGGCGCCACCCGGATACCTGCACGGCTGCGGAGGAGAGGAGGGACGGTGGGACCCCCGCAGGGCGCGCCAGGTCCCTCAGATCATCAGCTCTGCGCCCGGCGGACGCGGTCTCCCTCGGGGGGGGAGGACCCAGCGGGAGGTCTCGGTCGGAGGCCCGGGGGGGGAGAACAGGCGGTGGGGAGCCCCCTGAGCTCGGGGAGAGGCTCCTCCAGGAAGAGGACTCGGTCGGCGGCGGCCCAGGGGACAGGACGGTCTTGTGGGCTGTCGCCGCAAAGAAAGCAGCGGACGCCCACCGCCAGTGCCCACGCGGCTGCCCAGGAGGGTGGCTGTTGTGGAGGGGGCGCATCGGCTGCGTCCTCTGGAGCTGGGACGGTGGAGGACGGCTACAGCGAAGAGGAAGAAGGAGCCCTCAGGTCGGGGGACGAATTAGAGGAGCCGATGGCGGACGACATCGCAGTATCGCATTCCGTCTCCGCGTCACGGTCGGGTGAGCTAGCCGTGGATTCGGCATTGCTTGCGGCGCGGGGAGCGGGTGCTGGGGAGGTGGCTGCGGGCACGGCAGCGCCAGAGGGGTCAGTTTTGCTTAGTCAGTTGCTGGGGTTTTTGCAGGGTTTAGCGCGAGCGCCGGCGGCGGCGGCCTGGACAGGGTCGGCGGTGGATGGCGCGGCGGCGACTAGCGGCGAGAAGGTGCCGGTGGGGGCGGGTGTAGGTAGCGGAGTAGTGGAGCCTGCAGGCGAGAAAGCGGGAGAAAAGGAGAAGGAAAAGGAAGATGAGGTGGTGAGGCTGGATGATAGGGCTAAGAGCGAGGTGTATGTGTGCTTTGAGGGACCGCTGGGGGCGCACCTCAAAAAAGAGGTGAGGGAAAAAATTTGGAAAGGGGAGTATGTGGAGATATTTTCCCTGCTGCCCCTGGAAAAATTTAACCTAGACAAGGTGAAGCCGAGCGATTCCAAGAAGGAAAAGGAGGAGGAAGAAAAACGCCGTTATAGGCTCATTCCTCGTTCCTTTTCCAATTGGTTGCAGGCGTTTGCAATTTTGGCTAGCGTGGTAGGGGAAAAGGAGCCGGAGCACTGCTCGGCTCTATTCGGCTATATGGATGCAATCGGGGAGACGCATCGCACGTACGGGGGTTTGGCATGGCTGCGGTATGATGAGCAGTTTAGGCAGCGGAAGGCGTTGCGGCCCGGCATGCGGTGGGACCATAAGGACATTTCCTTATGGATGCGCTTAATGGCGGCCCCGAGCCAGCCCTTTCGTGGCGGTGCCGGGGGACCGGGAGCCGGGCCCCCGGGGATTCAGAAAAAGGGATTGTGCTGGCAATTTAACGAAGGCCAGTGCAAATTTGGCGCAGCGTGTAGGTTCAAGCATGAGTGCTCCGGCTGCGGGGGGGGACATAGCTTGTCCAAATGCTTTAAAAAAGGGAGAGGCAAGGCTGGGGACGGGTCTGGAAAAAGGGAGGACGCCGGTGAAAATAGAGGCGATGGCGCCGTTTTTAAGTAGGTACCCGGACGGGGCAGCGGCGTCGCTTTTGCGGTTTGGTTTTTTGTACGGTTTTCGGATTCCGTCGGCGGTTGAGGCATTGCCTCCAGTTTGTCGCAACTTACGGTCGGCAAGGGACCACCCTATGGTTGTGGGTGAGAAGTTGAGTAAAGAGGTTGAGCTGGGCAGGATGGGGGGCCCATTTGAGAGCCCTCCGTGCAGGAATTTGGTGGTGTCCCCGCTGGGGGTGGTGCCAAAGAAGGAGCCGAATAAATTTCGGCTCATTCATCATCTTTCATTTCCGGAGGGGTCGTCTGTGAATGACGGCATTGCGCCGGAATTGTCGGCGGTGTACTACGTCTCGTTTGACAAAGCGTTGGACTTGGTACGGGCGGCAGGACGCGGTGCATTGATGGCAAAGGCGGATGTAGAATCGGCGTTTCGTTTGTTGCCGGTGCATCCGGAGAGTCAGCACCTTCTGGGTTGCTGGTGGAACGGGAAGTTTTATGTTGATCGTTGTTTGCCCATGGGCTGTTCGATTTCTTGTTCATATTTTGAGGCGTTTAGCTCCTTTGTTGAGTGGGTGGTGCGGGACGTGTCCGGCTTGTCGTCCATTATTCATTATTTGGATGATTTTCTGTGTGTTGGTCCGGCGGGTTCCATGGTTTGCGCTGGTTTGTTGTTCGCCTTGCAGAGAGTGGCGGATCGGTTCGGGATCCCTTTGGCGCAGGAAAAAACGGAGGGGCCGGCGCCGGTTATGCGGTTCCTGGGGATTGAAATCGACTCGCTGGCCATGGAATGTAGGTTGCCAGAGGGCAAGATTGTGGATTTGCGGAGTGCGGTTGCAGCAATGCTGGCAGCAAAAAAAGTGCGGCTTAAGGTGGTACAGTCTTTGCTTGGAAAGCTGAATTTTGCATGCAGGATTATGCCGATGGGGCGTGTTTTCGCCAGGAGGTTGGCGGCAGCTACAGCAGGCGTACGGTCATCGGCGCATTTCGTGCGGGTCACGCGGGAGATCAAGGCAGACTTGTTGGTTTGGGACGTCTTCTTGCGACATTTTAACGGCTGCACTTTGTGGTTGAAGAAGGTGGTGCCCAATGATGCTCTGGAACTATATACGGATGCGGCCGGGTCGGCGGGTTTCGGCGCCATTTTTCAGGGTCATTGGTGTGTGGGAAGGTGGCCTGAGGATTGGCGACAGGGTGGCCTTGTCAAAAATCTGGCCCTGCTCGAGTTGTTTCCAATCGTGGTGGCGGTGGAGTTGTGGGGGTCGCAATTTTCGGGACGTAAGGTGTGCTTCCATTGCGATAATCAGGCAGTTGTACATGCAATCAACAGCTTGTCAGCGAAATCTGGACCTGTAGTGGCATATTTGCGGCATTTGGTGCTCAAGTGTTTGTTGTGGAATATTCATGTGGTTGCAAAACATGTGCCGGGGGTGGATAACGGGGTGGCTGACGCTTTATCTCGTTTTCAGTTCCACAGGTTTCGGGAGTTACTGCCGGGGGCGGACGAGGTCGGAGCGGTGTGCCCAGAGGAATTGTGGAGCCTGGTGAGGCAGTGATTGCGGGTTTGATTAGGAATTCGGTGACCGAGGTGACTTGGTGCCGTTATGCTAAGCTGTGGGTTGAGTGGCAGGCAGTGCTGGGTGAGATGTTTGGTAACGGGCGAGCGGATTATTTACTGGCGCTCTTGGCATTGGTGAGTGAGGATTTTAGGGCTGGGAGGTCAGCGTCGGCGGTGGCGATTAGGGTGGCGGCCGTGGCCTTCTGGTTAAAGGTTAGGGGTGAGCAGGACGTTTCAAGGGACTTTCGGGTACGGCAAGCATTGAAAGGTTTTCGGAAAGGGGTGAAGGTGCGGGACACTAGGCGGCCCATTTCGTTGGACTTGTTACGGCGTTTGGTGGATGGTTTGCAGGGCATTTGTGTCTCAGCGTATGAGACGGTGTTGTTTAAAACTGCTTTCGTGTTGGCTGTTTTCGGGGCTTTTCGGATAGGAGAATTGGTGAGCCCGTCAAGGGTGATTGGGGGTGGTTTGCTATTCAAGGATGTGTCGGTAGTGGGACGGAGAGTGGAGTGTCGGCTTCGGCGGTCCAAGACGGACCAGATGGGTCGGGGCAGGTTGGTAGTGTTGTATGTGGTGCAAGGGGATGGCTTGTGCCCGGTGCAGGTGGTGAGTCAATTTTGTGGTCTGCGGGGCGGTCTTCCGGGCCCGCTGCTACGTCACGAGGACGGGGCTTGGTTGTCTCGTTATCAGTTTGTGGCAGTGCTGAGGAGTTGTTTGCGCTGGGCGGGTGAGCGCCCAGAGGATTACGGGTCCCATTCGTTCAGGATTGGGGCGGCTACCGAGGCTTCTCGTTGGGGTCTTGGAGATGACATGGTGAGACGGATTGGTCGGTGGGAGTCCTCTCGTTTTCGTGGTTATGTGCGCCCGCAGTTATTATCTCGTTGAGGGCTCTGGTGGGGAGTTGTTTGTTCTGCCGTTAGGTTTTGTTGTTCTTTGTTGCAATCTGGAATGCTGGTGTTGTTGTTAAAATTGTTTCCTTTATTGTAGGAGTGTGTCTGATCTGGATCCTGGGGCACTCGTTCGTTTTTTGGGGGGCCCGTCGGGCCGACGCTCGCCCGAATGGTCGGCAGTTGGGTCTGGACAGGTCGCTGGCATCGGTCAAATGGATTGGAGTGCGGGGCATGGAATGGAGCAGGGTCGTGCCGGAATTCGAGTACTATTGTAGGATGGACAGACCCCCGAACGTGTTGGTTTTGCACGTGGGGGGTAATGACCTGGGTTCGCGGGCATCCCGCGATCTGATTCGGGACATTAAGATCGACCTACTGCGGTTATGGGCAAGGTATCCGGGCCTGATAGTGGTGTGGTCGGATATTGTGGCCAGATTATGGTGGAGGGGGGCCCGGTCGGTTGAGAAGATTAATCGCGCCCGGGCACAAGTGAACAGGGTGGTTGCGCTTTTCGTGCGGAGAAACGGCGGCGTGGTGGTGAGGCATGTGGACCTGGAATCGGCGAAGTGGCAGTTTCGGAGAGGTGATGGGGTTCATCTTAATGACATTGGTTCTGATTTATGGGCCCTGGGTTTGCGGGATGGTGTGGAGCAAGCCTTGGGCGTGTGGCGGGTCCAGGCCACGTAAGGTGTCACGTGTCCTGTCCTGTGGCGGGGGTAGGTCTGGTCCAGAAGCGGTTGGAAGGGATTTGTAGCTGGACCGAGAGGCACTGTCTTGGTATGGTGTCTCTGGGTTCCGGGAAATTGCAGGCACGGGGTTCTGCAAAGTTTGGGGGGTATTAATCCGTGGGGTGATTAATACCTCATCTCTGGGTCGGAGTGTTGCGGCCAGGGATATTGGTGTAGAAAAGGGTTTCTGGACCGGGCCTACATAGGGTTTCATGTACCGTTTATTATTATGTGTTACCTATTATTCTGTGTTTGGGGTCGCCCGTTGGACGGCGCCCCCTTTGTGGTTAGTATGTTAATAATAGGTAATAAAGGCTGCTGTGGCCAATTTGTTTAACCAAGTCGCATGCAGTCGGTGTATTATTTTTAGGTTAAGTTTTAAGGGGTATAGTAACCATCACGACCGGAGAATCCTTCCTCAGTGGTCAAGAAAGCCATGGACCCCATAGGGGGGAGGGGCGACATGACCAGAGGGAAGGGAGGGAGTGAGGGGTTAATAAAGTTATAATGAGGGGCATTATGGGAAGGTATAGGGGATTGGTGGAGA
The DNA here is from genome assembly GCF_048569485.1 of Anomaloglossus baeobatrachus. NCBI lineage: Eukaryota > Metazoa > Chordata > Amphibia > Anura > Aromobatidae > Anomaloglossus > Anomaloglossus baeobatrachus. Next base: position 40,848,721 of record NC_134359.1, read on the forward strand.
GAGGATCCCTGTAGGGGAGGGAAGGGGGGAGTATAAAAGCGATGAGGGAGGGTCTTACCTCCCCTTTTGGACTCCGGACAGCGTCAGATTCCCACCCACCCTCCCTTTTTGTATTTGTGAGTTGTTTAACTATGTTCAAAAAAAAAAAAAAAAAAAAACAACAAGGAATTATTATAAAAGGGATGTATGTTTTGTCGCAGCAGCGGGGGTAGGTCTGGTCCAGAAGCGGTTGGAAGGGATTTGTAGCTGGACCGAGAGGCACTGTCTTGGTATGGTGTCTCTGGGTTCCGGGAAATTGCAGGCACGGGGTTCTGCAAAGTTTGGGGGGTATTAATCCGTGGGGTGATTAATACCTCATCTCTGGGTCGGAGTGTTGCGGCCAGGGATATTGGTGTAGAAAAGGGTTTCTGGACCGGGCCTACATAGGGTTTCATGTACCGTTTATTATTATGTGTTACCTATTATTCTGTGTTTGGGGTCGCCCGTTGGACGGCGCCCCCTTTGTGGTTAGTATGTTAATAATAGGTAATAAAGGCTGCTGTGGCCAATTTGTTTAACCAAGTCGCATGCAGTCGGTGTATTATTTTTAGGTTAAGTTTTAAGGGGTATAGTAACCATCACGACCGGAGAATCCTTCCTCAGTGGTCAAGTTCAGGGCTCCTTCCCATCTTCTTATTTTCCTTCTATCTCCACCTCTTCTTCCTTGATTGACAGCTCTAGCTTCACAGGAGCCAGAAGAGGGAATTAAGGGTGAAGGTGCACTGAACTGTTTGACCCCACCAAGGATACATCGAGCACCTGTGCTTGGTTTGAACAGTCATGATGACTCTCTTTTAAGAATTGTCTGTAAATAGCTTGAGACATAAGTGGGTAGAGCCCAACCATGAAGAGCCGTATGAATAATGGAGCCATAGAAATGACACATAGACCATAATGGAAAACAAACCTCCAGACGTATTAGGTCAATTTTGACCACGATTAAAAAAAAAAAAAAAAATGTATAAAAATAAATAACACAACAAAGTACATTTTCCATTTTTTATTTAAAATATATATTTCGATTTCACTGAAACACTGATAGAATTGACTATAGTTACCACTTTACAAAACAATACATGTTCATAAAAATGATGCATGGAAAAAATACATTAAAAAGTCTAACTATACTTATAATAAGCCAATGTTTGACATTGTATTCTTCATATACACAATGTGCATGCAATGTTGATTTTGGTTGCGCTGTGTACATCCTACATAATATGTCAGTATGTATAACATATGCATACAATATACAGTACATCACAAAAAATAAACCACAATATGCTATACAGAAAAAACTGTTTATAGTCAAAGGAAACAATAAAAAAAAATCATATTGTTCTGGAATCTATAGAATGTCTTTGCACCCATGGGGTAGTAAGTTATTTTGGAAAACAGTAACAATACTTTTCTATTGTGCTTTTGATAAAAATCATCGATGAATTGGTAGGGTCGATGAAGTGTGTCTGGTAGGGTAGCATACAAATTCGGAGTTTTGATGGAGCCTGAATACAATAGGATCCAGTAACAAGTATCTATCCATTAGAATCCAGCAATAGGTATCTAATATGCATGTACAGTATGGGCTTAGTGGTTAGCACTGCAGTCTTGTGTTGGCTCAGTGGTTAGTACTGTAATCCTGTGGTGGCTCAGTGGTTAGCACTGCAGTCTTGCAGTGCTGGGGTCTTGGGTTCAAATCCCACCAAGGCTAACATCTGCAAGGAGTTTGTATGTTCTCCCCGTGTTTGCGTGGGTTTCCTCCGGGTTCTCCGGTTTCCTCCCACACTCCAAAAACATAAAGATAGGGACTGTAGATTGTGAGCCCCAATGGGGACAGTGATGCCAATGTATGTAAAGCGCTGTGGAATTAATAGCGCTATATAAATGAATAAATAATATTACAGTATTGCTCAAAAGTTATATAATTCACAATGGTCAATGTGATATCTAAAAATTATTATCTAAAAATTACTGTTTTTTACTTGCTAGGTCTATCTAAGAACTTGTTTGGTTTAAACCACGTATGTCAAACTTTGGCTCAGGGATTAAATCTGCCACGCAGACTGATTTTATTTGACCCGCAATGCAAGGAACTCATTATTCTGTATGGAGGGCTATGCGGGGCCATTATTGTGTATGGAGGGCTATATGGGGCCCATTATTCTGTATGGAGGGATATGTGGGGTCCATTATTCTGTATGGAGGGCTATGTGGGGCCCATTATTCTGTATGGAGGGCTATGTGGGGCCCATTATTCTGTATGGAGGGCTATGTGGGGCCATTATTGTGTATGGAGGGCTATGTGGGGCCCATTATTCTGTATGGAGGGCTATGTGGGGCCCATTTTTCTGTATGGAGGGATATGTGGGGCTCATTATTCTGTATGGAGGGCTATGTGGGGTCCATTATTCTGTATGGAGGGCTATGTGGGACCCATTATTCTGTATGGAGGGCTATGTGGGGCTCATTATTCTGCATGGAGGGCTATGTGGGGCCCATTATTCTGTATGGAGGGCTATGTGGGGCCCATTATTCTGTATGGAGGGCTATGTGGGGCCCATTATTCTGTATGGAGGGCTATGTGGGGCCATTATTCTGCATGGAGGGCTATGTGGGGCCCATTATTCTGTATGGAGGGCTATGTGGGGCCCATTATTCTGTATGGAGGGCCATGTGGGGCCCATTATTCTGTATGGAGGGCTATGTGGGGCCCATTATTCTGTATGGAGGGCTATGTGGGGCCCATTATTCTGTATGGAGGACTATGTGGGGCCCATTATTCTGTATGGAGGGCTATGTGAGGCCCATTATTCTGTATGGAGGACTATGTGGGGCCCATTATTCTGTATGGAGGGCTATGTGGGGCCCATTATTCTGTATGGAGGGCTATGTGGGGCCCATTATTCTGTATGGAGGGCTATGTGGGGCCCATTATTCTGTATGGAGGGCTATGTGGGGCCCATTATTCTGTATGCTGGGCTATGTGGGGCCCATTATTCTGTATGGAGGGCTATGTGGGGCCCATTATTCTGTATGGAGGACTATGTGGGGTCCATTATTCTGTATATAGGGCTATGTGGGGCCCATTATTCTGTATGGAGGGCTATGTGGGGTCCATTATTCTGTATGGAGGGCTATGTGGGGCCCATTATTCTGTATGGAGGGCTATGTGGGGCCCATTATTCTGTATGGAGGGCTATGTGGGGCCCATTATTCTGTATGGAGGGCTATGTGGGGCCCATTATTCTGTATGGAGTACTATGTGGGGCCATTATTCTGTATGGAGGGCTATGTGGGGCCCATTATTCTGTATGGAGGACTATGTGGGGCCATTATTCTGTATGGAGGACTATGTGGGGCCCATTATTCTGTATGGAGGACTATGTGGGGTCCATTATTCTGTATATAGGGCTATGTGGGGCCCATTATTCTGTATGGAGGGCTATGTGGGGCCCATTATTCTGTATGGAGTACTATGTGGGGCCATTATTCTGTATGGAGGGCTATGTGGGGCCCATTATTCTGTATGGAGGGCTATGTGGGGCCCATTATTCTGTATGGAGGGCTATGTGGGGCCCATTATTCTGTATGGAGGGCTATGTGGGGGCCATTATTCTGTATGGAGGGCTATGTGGGGCCCATTATTCTGTATGGAGGACTATGTGGGGCCCATTATTCTGTATGGAGGGCTATGTGGAGCCCATTATTCTGTATGGAGGGCTATGTGGAGCCCATTATTCTGTATGGAGGGCTATGTGGAGCCCATTATTCTGTATGGAGGGCTATGTGGGACCCATTATTCTGTATGGAGGGCTATGTGGAGCCCATTATTCTGTATGGAGGGCTATATGGGGCCCATTATTCTGTATGGAGGGCTATGTGGGGCCCATTATACTGTATGGAGGGCTATGTGGGGCCCATTATTCTGTATGGAGGACTATGTGGGGCCCATTATTCTGTATGGAGGGCTATATGCGGCCCATTATTCTGTATGGAGGGCTATGTGGGGCCCATTATACTGTATGGAGGGCTATGTGGGGCCCATTATTCTGTATGGAGGACTATGTGGGGCCCATTATTCTGTATGGAGGGCTATGTGGGGCCCATTATTCTGTAAGGAGGGCTATGTGGGGACCTTTATTCTGTATGGAGGACTATGTGGGGCCCATTATTCTGTATGGGGGGCTATGTGGAGCCCATTATTCTGTATGGAGGACTATGTGGGGCCCATTATTCTGTATGGAGGGCTATGTGGGGCCCATTATTCTGTATGGAGGGCTATGTGGGGCCCATTATTCTGTATGGAGGACTATGTGGGGCCCATTATTCTGTATGGGGGGCTATGTGGAGCCCATTATTCTGTATGGAGGACTATGTGGGGCCCATTATTCTGTATGGGGGGCTATGTGGAGCCCATTATTCTGTATGGAGGACTATGTGAGGCCCATTATTCTGTATGGAGGGCTATGTGGGGCCATTATTCTGTATGGAGGGCTATGTGGGGCCCATTATTCTGTATGGAGGGCTATGGGGGGGCCATTATTCTGTATGGAGGGCTATGTGGGGCCATTATTCTGTATGGAGGGCTATGTGGGACCCATTATTCTGTATGGAGGGCTATGTGGGGCCCATTATTCTGTATGGAGGGCTATGTGGAGCCCATTATTCTGTATGGAGGGCTATGTGGAGCCAATTATTCTGTATGGAGGACTATGTGGGACCCATTATTCTGTATGGAGGGCTATGTGGGGCCCATTATTCTGTATGGAGGGCTATGTGGGACCCATTATTCTGTATGGAGGGCTATGTGGGGCCATTATTCTGTATGGAGGGCTATGTGGGACCCATTATTCTGTATGGAGGGCTATGTGGGACCCATTATTCTGTATGGAGGGCTATGTGGGGCCATTATTCTGTATGGAGGGCTATGTGGGGCCCATTATTCTGTATGGAGGGCTATGGGGGGGCCATTATTCTGTATGGAGGGCTATGTGGGGCCCATTATTCTGTATGGAGGACTATGTGGAGCCCTTTATTCTGTATGGAGGGCTATGTGGGGCCCATTATTCTGTATGGAGGGCTATGTGGGGCCCATTATTCTGTATGGAGGGCTATGTGGGGCCCATTATTCTGTATGGAGGGCTATGTGGGGCCCATTATTCTGTATGGAGGGCTATGTGGGGCCCATTCTGTATGGAGGGCTATGTGGGGTTCATTATTCTGTATGGAGGACTATGTGGGGTCCATTATTCTGTATATAGGGCTATGTGGGGCCCATTATTCTGTATGGAGGGCTATGTGGGGCCCATTATTCTGTATGGAGTACTATGTGGGGCCATTATTCTGTATGGAGGGCTATGTGGGGCCCATTATTCTGTATGGAGGGCTATGTGGGGCCCATTATTCTGTATGGAGGGCTATGTGGGGCCCATTATTCTGTATGGAGGGCTATGTGGGGGCCATTATTCTGTATGGAGGGCTATGTGGGGCCCATTATTCTGTATGGAGGACTATGTGGGGCCCATTATTCTGTATGGAGGGCTATGTGGAGCCCATTATTCTGTATGGAGGGCTATGTGGAGCCCATTATTCTGTATGGAGGGCTATGTGGAGCCCATTATTCTGTATGGAGGGCTATGTGGGACCCATTATTCTGTATGGAGGGCTATGTGGAGCCCATTATTCTGTATGGAGGGCTATATGGGGCCCATTATTCTGTATGGAGGGCTATGTGGGGCCCATTATACTGTATGGAGGGCTATGTGGGGCCCATTATTCTGTATGGAGGACTATGTGGGGCCCATTATTCTGTATGGAGGGCTATATGCGGCCCATTATTCTGTATGGAGGGCTATGTGGGGCCCATTATACTGTATGGAGGGCTATGTGGGGCCCATTATTCTGTATGGAGGACTATGTGGGGCCCATTATTCTGTATGGAGGGCTATGTGGGGCCCATTATTCTGTAAGGAGGGCTATGTGGGGACCTTTATTCTGTATGGAGGACTATGTGGGGCCCATTATTCTGTATGGGGGGCTATGTGGAGCCCATTATTCTGTATGGAGGACTATGTGGGGCCCATTATTCTGTATGGAGGGCTATGTGGGGCCCATTATTCTGTATGGAGGGCTATGTGGGGCCCATTATTCTGTATGGAGGACTATGTGGGGCCCATTATTCTGTATGGGGGGCTATGTGGAGCCCATTATTCTGTATGGAGGACTATGTGGGGCCCATTATTCTGTATGGGGGGCTATGTGGAGCCCATTATTCTGTATGGAGGACTATGTGAGGCCCATTATTCTGTATGGAGGGCTATGTGGGGCCATTATTCTGTATGGAGGGCTATGTGGGGCCCATTATTCTGTATGGAGGGCTATGGGGGGGCCATTATTCTGTATGGAGGGCTATGTGGGGCCATTATTCTGTATGGAGGGCTATGTGGGACCCATTATTCTGTATGGAGGGCTATGTGGGGCCCATTATTCTGTATGGAGGGCTATGTGGAGCCCATTATTCTGTATGGAGGGCTATGTGGAGCCAATTATTCTGTATGGAGGACTATGTGGGACCCATTATTCTGTATGGAGGGCTATGTGGGGCCCATTATTCTGTATGGAGGGCTATGTGGGACCCATTATTCTGTATGGAGGGCTATGTGGGGCCATTATTCTGTATGGAGGGCTATGTGGGACCCATTATTCTGTATGGAGGGCTATGTGGGACCCATTATTCTGTATGGAGGGCTATGTGGGGCCATTATTCTGTATGGAGGGCTATGTGGGGCCCATTATTCTGTATGGAGGGCTATGGGGGGGCCATTATTCTGTATGGAGGGCTATGTGGGGCCCATTATTCTGTATGGAGGACTATGTGGAGCCCTTTATTCTGTATGGAGGGCTATGTGGGGCCCATTATTCTGTATGGAGGGCTATGTGGGGCCCATTATTCTGTATGGAGGGCTATGTGGGGCCCATTATTCTGTATGGAGGGCTATGTGGGGCCCATTATTCTGTATGGAGGGCTATGTGGGGCCCATTCTGTATGGAGGGCTATGTGGGGTTCATTATTCTGTATGGAGGACTATGTGGGGTCCATTATTCTGTATATAGGGCTATGTGGGGCCCATTATTCTGTATGGAGGGCTATGTGGGGCCCATTATTCTGTATGGAGGGCTATGGGGGGCCCATTATTCTGTATGGAAGGCTATGTGAGGCCCATTATTCTGTATGGAGGGCTATGTGGGGCCCATTATTCTGTATGGAGGGCTATGTGGGGCCCATTATTCTGTATGGAGGGCTATATGGGGCCCATTATTCTGTATGGAGGGCTATGTGGGGTCAATTATTCTGTATGGAGGGCTATGTCGGGCCCATTATTCTGTATGGAGGGCTATGTGGGGCCCATTATTCCATATGGAGGAATATGTGGGGCCCATTATTCTTTATGGAGGGCTATATGGGGCTCATTATTCTGTATGGAGGGCTATGTGGGGCCCATTATTCTGTATGGAGGGCTGTGTGGTGCCCATTATTCCATATGGAGGAATATGTGGGGCCCATTATTCTTTATGGAGGGCTATATGGGGCTCATTATTCTGTATGGAGGGCTATGTGGGTCAATTATTCTGTATGGAGGGCTATGTGGGGCCCATTATTCTGTATGGAGGGCTATGTGGTGTCCATTATTCTGTATGGAGGGCTATGTGGAGCCCATTATTCTGTATGGAAGGCTATGTGGGGCCCATTATTCTGTATGGAAGGCTATGTGCGGCCCATTATTCTGTATGGAGGGCTATGTGGAGCCCATTATACTGTATGGAGGGCTATGTGGGGCCATTATTTTGTATGGAAAGCTATGTGATGTCCATTATTCTGTATGGAGGGCTATGTGGAGCCCATTATTCTTTATGGAGGGCTATATGGGGGTTCATTATTCTGTATGGAGGGCTATGTGGGGCCATTATTCTGTATGGAAGGCTATGTGGGGCCCATTATTCTGTATGGAGGGCTATGGGGGGCCCATTATTCTGTATGAAGGGCTATGTGGGGCCCATTATTCTGTATGGAGGGCTATGTGGGGCCCATTATTCTGTATGGAGGGCTATGTGGGGCCCATTATTCTGTATGGAGGGCTATGTGGGGCCCATTATTCTGTATGGAGGGCTATGTGGGGCCCATTATTCTGTATGGAGGGCTATGTCGGGCCCATTATTCTGTATGGAGGGCTATGTGGGGCCCATTATTCTGTATGGAGGGCTATGTGGGGCCCATTATTCCATATGGAGGAATATGTGGGGCCCATTATTCTTTATAGAGGGCTATATGGGGCTCATTATTGTGTTTGGAGGGCTGTGTGGGGCCCATTATTCTGTATGGAGGGCTATGTGGGGCCCATTATTCTGTATGGAGGGCTATGTGGAGCCCATTATTCTGTATGGAGGGCTATGTGGGGCCCATTATTCTGTATGGAGGGCTATGTGGAGCCCATCATTCTGTATGGAGGGCTATGTGGGGCTCATTATTGTGTATGGAGGGCTGTGTGGGGCCCATTATTCTGTATGGAGGACTATGTGGAGCCCATTATTCTGTATGGAGGGCTATGTGGGGCTCATTATTCTGTATGGAGGGCTATGTGGAGCCCAATATTCTGTATGGAGGGCTATGTGGAGCCCAGTATCTGCAGCCTCCACTAGATAGAGCTCTAGAACTAATCGAACACAACAGTAATGTGACTGCTCCCTCTAGTGGCTGTGCAGGGGATTTGGAACTTTGTATTAGCTAAATAGAGCTCAGCTAGAAACACACAAACCAACCATAATGTATTGTTAGTTTCTCATGCTTCATTATTAGCGATAAAATTATTGGCAAGGATGAATACTTTAATAACTCAATGGAATAAATTGGTATAACATGAGGGGTAATTAATATATTTGGTACTTCTGCTGATGTATGGCTTGTTTGTCTGCTCAGAAGTTAATCATTTCATTTATGTCTTATTAACCCCCCTTCTCCTCCCCCAGAAAACGAGGTATTAATTAAGCAGATTGTGATGGCAGATAATTAGCGCACCCGAAGTTTCCTTGAGCAGAGATAAGAAAGATAATTTAATCCTTGACTATTAACTAGGGAGATACGCTAAACAAGGAAAACAAACGGAATCGGAATAGATAATAAAAACAATAAATTGGACCAACCGCGGCTTGTAAGCACATTGAATATTTCACGATATATATACTGAATTGTAATCACAGTATTTGTCACAAGAAAAACAGATCTCCCGCCAAGAGGCTAAGTGCCCCCCAACCACAGTGTGTCAGAATAGTAATCCAAAGCAATGCATTCAGCACCGGTGAAGATCCTCCAGTGGTGGTATGAGAACACTGGTGGCCCCCCAGTCTATCTGCAGGAATTACAAATAGCCACCGGTGTCACCCACCTTATACACAGATATTCTCAGGCTGCAACTTTAAGAGACCCACAAGTGACTATATATTTCTTATGCATAGTCATCCTATCCGGTGTCCTCCTCTGCTCAAATCGGTATACCTTTCCTCCTGCTTCTAAGATAATGACGACCGCTATAGTTGTATGGTGAGAACACTGATAAGTCTAATTCAATCCTTCCCTGCTGTTCTAATGCTGAAGGATAGGAAGGAAAGGAGAAAAGGCAATAGCGATACCACTGAGGCAGCTATCTTGGAAGTGAGAGGAAAGGTATACCGATTTGAGCAAAGGAGATAGATGATGGCAAACAGAGGATACCAAGCAGTATGACTGTATATAAAAAAAAAATCACCTGGCGTGCCTCATCAGATCTTGTCACCGAGGTGGTCATACAGTCACAATTTTGGAGACAGACTAAGAACATTATGTTTGAAACGCGTACTCTTGCTCAATTCACTATGATGTCATGATGGAATTTTTTTTAATCACCATGAAATAAAATTTTGTATTTTTTAACCTATTTTTTGAACCTGGTTAGTTGAATTTTCCTCCTTCCCTTGACCAGGTACTATGACTGTATATATATATAAAAAATCACCTGGCGTGCCTCATCAGATCCTGTCACATAGGTGGTCATACAGTCACAATTTTTTGCTGGGAAAGTGTGCTTCATCAGACGCTATCATGGAGAAGGTAATACAGTCACAATTTTGTCAATTTTGCTGGGAAAGTGCAGCCAACTGGTTTGAAAAGGGAATGGATTTAGCAAAGCCATGTCCAAAAGAGGGCAGTCGGAGAACGGTCCCAAGTGTGCGGCTTAAATGTTCAAAATTATACGAAATCTGAGACTCAGTCCCCACATGACCTTGTTTGCAACAACAGAAAGGAAGCAATGCATGAGGGCATGGCTCTCTACTCAAGTCTATGGGATATATGGAGATGTAACGACTTTAAAGTTCTGAAAGTGAGTACTACATACACATGTATGACCCTCAGTTCACCTCTCTTTGGCTAGAGAGGTTCACTGAACAGCAGAGATGAGCAGATCAAATCAATGACAATTAAATTTGTGTACAATTTTTGGGAATTCGCAGTACCAGGCAAATTGGGACAATTTGCAATTCGCTTTGTAGAATAGCCATATATGGCCACCATTATTTTACACATTTCAGATGCTTGTAATAGCCAGAGAAGGATCCTTTTACCTCGGATAGGCTTCCTCTAAATGCCGTGCAACTAGCACATCACATGCTATAGTATAGCCAATCAGGAAGGACTATCATAACCAGTATAAAAGCAAAGGCAGGGAATGCAGCAGCCAGCTAGTAGTGAATCCATATAGTGAAAGGACATCAGAGCTCACAGTTTAGTCATAGAGTCACATTAGCACTGAAGAACGGTTTCCATCTATGGTGAGGACATTTTTACATTATGAAGGCTGTGTTTGTGTTAAAAAGAATGACAGGGGTTCAATACAGTCCTGGGAGTCACCTTTTCAGGAATATTGGAGGTTTTGATTTGCCGCAAATCAAAATTTTGGGAAAAAATTGGAGATGATTAGCTCATCTCGAATGGACAGCCATCAGGGAGGGTAGTGGAGGATATCAAAGTTCCTAAGGTGGTGGAGGCCTTGGAGGATTTGCTCCAGGTATCTCAAAACCGGCCCTATGTACACAGGCACCCAAGAGGGGCACATGAAGTCCTCACTGTGAGGACCGTACGTGCCGCCAAACAGACTCGGACAGCTTTAAAAGGTCCAACAGTAGGAGACCCTGTCATGTAAGACTGTGCTACAAAACAGAGATGGAGACAGACATACGGAATAAACACGAAAAAATAAATGTATAGATGTAAACAAAAAGCTAAAAATACAGATTGATATTTACAAATATCTTGGGTTAATAAAAAATATATATTATAAATGTAAAATAAAAAGTGATTCCTTCGTCATAATGTGGACTAGAAGCTGGAATGAAAGTTTGGTTTTAGTAAGATCTTTATGAATTAGTAATAGTATTATAAGCCATGCAACACTGGGTAATAAACATTACAAGAAAACACCAAACAAGAGCATGGATCCTCACAGAGGGCACCTGGGGAGATGATATACAGCGTCCCATACACCACTTTTATACAAAAAACTAAATTTGAGCCTCGGTGGGTCCACCCCATTCTGTTTCCTTAGAGAACACCATTTCATCGAGGTACAGAGGGCCCTTAGAAGTCTATGGGTGCTATATTATGGCTTGAAATATTTTTTCCTTGCAGATTTGGTGCAGAAAATAATCTGCAGCATGTCAATTGTTGGGGCATTTTTTCCTGCGTTTTTTAGCCACACATTGACTTTATTAAGAAAAATACATGGCACAAAAACGCACCAAAAATGCATGTGTATTTTGGTGCGTTTTTCTGCCATAAGATGTAGATTCGATGCTTAAAATTACTGCACCAAATCTGCATTGTGTGCACATTGTCTAAAGGTTAAACGTGATGGCCTGATCAGAACCACAATGTATTTATCTGCAGTTCAGCCAATATTAAAGGGAACCTGTGAGGTCCCATATGTGTTCTAACCTACAAGCAGGGTGATGCGTGGCCTAAAACCCCCTTCCTACCCATCCCTGTGATGTAATAGGGTGTAATATGAATTTATAAAAAAAGTTTTATAACTTATGTGTTCCGTATGTAAATGAGCACAAGGTCTAGTCCCTTGGGTGTTGCTTCTCCCCATCTAGCTTGCCTTCTTTCTATGGTATCACGCCCCTGTGGGCGTGAAACCATGGATTTACATGAGTGATGTCACCATCAGCTCCTGGATTCCCGCGTGTGCGTGCTTCTCATTCGCGCAGCCTTCTTAACCGGGTGTTTGCTTGGCGGCTTTAGACGCGCTCTGTGCATGGTCGGAAGCGCAGGAGTCTTCACATCATGCACAGTGCGTTTGTGAAGCCGACCAGCAGACACCTGGATAAGAAGGCCGCGCGAATAAGAGCGCGCACGCGCGGGATCTCCAGCAGCTGACGGTGACATCGCTCATGTATATCCATGGCATTACGAGCACAGGGGCAAGATAGCATGGAAAGAAGGCAAACTAGACAGGGCGAAGCGACGCCCAGGGGACTAGTCTGATCATTTACATAGGGAACATGTAAGTTATAAAACATTTTTTAGAAATTCAATTTAAACAATATTACAACACAGGGATGGGTAGGAAGGGGTTTATAGGCCACACATCACCCTGCTTGTAGGTTAGAAGGCATATGGGACCTGACAGGTTCCCTTTAAAGACGTCCTATACTACTTGAGAATATAAACTCCAACCATTGCATTGTAGTGCACAGTTTATCTTTGGTAAACTGAGCTCAGCAGCTCTGCCCGAATTGACGGCACGAGCCGGTGGGAGCCGATTGGCTGCAGCGCTTTCAAAGTGACATCAGCACTGCAGACAATGAGACCGGAAACAGCTTCAGTAATCCAGCACTGGACCTGGGCAGGGTGAGTAAATCACAGTTTGTTTAAAACAAACTGCAGGTTTTCTAAAACCAGAACATTCCTTTAAGGCTCTTTTATATTAGGCTTCATGATATGGAATAGGCTGGACTTTCTAAGAATATGAAAACTATAAAGGGGCTATGTAGACTATTTCATAGTCTATCGCAGGGGAAAGCCAAGGGTTTCTGCCTTTACTTTTTAGTAACTTGTAAAAGTCTGAACACCCAGATCCCCACCAATCAAAACGTCTGACATATTAAAAGTGTTCTGAAATTGCAGGTAGATTGTCCGATCTGCCAGGACCATGGAGTAGAGCCCGATCAGATGAGCAGGTTGATATATGGGTCTGTATAAAAAAAATTATTGGTAAATTCCCTGCTCTTTCTAAGCTTAGGAGTCCAGTGGGCGGTCTCACTCAATGTCTGGCAGCCACACCTCCATTAAAGTATCAGTCTCTCCTTACTAGCTCCACCCACTGGACTCCTAAGTATAGAAAAAGCAATTAAAAGCTGTAGTGAATCTTTTCCTACTTATGTATCAAATTGCTCAGCTCTTTCTGGCAGATCAGATATTCAATGTGACTTGTTCCCTTTAAGACTGGTTTTTACTCCAGTGTTTCGCGATCCAACTATAGATAGCGAAGGTCTTCTGACCCAAACTCAACAAGTCATTGGCATGGCTGTCATGATACCCATGATCCATACACAAATGTTTGGAACCAGCCTAAACCTTGTGTATAAAATTTATCTCAGAATCCTTGTTTTAGTTCAGGTCCAAAAATAAAGCTTCGGTTCTGATTGGTTGGCCCTGGGCCATAAAGCCCCTTTTGCCTCGACCTATATTTGAAATATGAGGTCCATTTATTTCTTATGTTTGAAGCCAACAAGAAAAAATCCAAACTTGAGACAAAAATAAATGTTAATGGTCACGAACCTCATTTTTTTGCTGACCTCGTTTACTAATTGTGAAAAATGTGCTGTTTTATCTTTGGTTAGATTCGATTGTCTGTTTAGAGACAGATGTGATCCCGTCACCATCTTACAATCGATTTCCCTTTAACCATATTTGGTCAATTTTTTTCTAGAAACAGCGCCACTCCTGTCCACAGGCCGTAGCTGGTATTGCAACTTGATGAATAAAAGTGAGTGCAATACCAACCAAATCCTAAGAGGAAAAATGGCGCTGGCTTTTGTTTTTTTCTTTTTGAACATAAGTACTTTGGTGATGGTCGATCACACTCTGTCTATAGTAAGTGCAAATATAAAATGCACAATATACCGTATATATACTGTTTATAAATATATATGTTTTTCTACCGCCATTTGGATTATGACACAAGAAAGCTGAACATAATAGAGTAGTCAAAAATAAATGTCCAATCAACGTCCTCCGTCCCTATCTACAGACCCCGAGGGTCTTAGATCTGTTTTTATAAAAATGAAATATTTCGATGTGTCTAAGCTTATACTTTATACTGTCATTCAAATAATGGGTTTTGTCATTGTATATGTACATATATAACTTTTTAGCCGGCTCTAGGCCTATGGGAGCAGTAGAGTCATGGTGGGCCTCCCGGCTCCTCCATCCTGACCGGACAAGGGTATAGACCACCCAAGACCAGTGGGCTCTGGCATCGGCCCAGATGCTACGTAGGTTCTGTATTATTTTTCTCGAGGTTTTTTACACATCGGACCTCCTAATAAAGAGTGGTCAATCAGCTCTGCCATTTACAAAACAACTACAAGCCCAAGGGTCCGTTGATCCTCGGTTCTCCGGTCTGGCACTTGTTACTTTTTGAGGTAGAGCAAACACAACGTCGAACGAATCCCTCCAATGTCCTGTGACTGTGGGGGTCTCTAGAGCTTGAAGTCCTCCTCCACGCACAGCTGAGACAGCGTCTTCTTTATCCGCAGCGCGGTCAGGCGGGCCTTGCCATTGGCGTACCAGCATTCTCTCATGATCCTGCCCATGACTCTCAGAGCCTAGAACAAAGGCAGAAGAACATGGTTGTATTTCGGAGGAACCACCAATGGCCGCTACACCCTTATTCCCACACTTTTAGCATCACACTGAGTGCGCTACGGTATATGTGAACATTGAGTATATGAATTAGGAACTGTATAGGCAATACGTACATAGGGCACAAACTGGTAAATTCATGTGTGCCCATCTGCCACGACAAGGTGTCCCCTCTAATTGAGAACCTACACTATCAAATGTAAACTTAAAGGGGTATTCCCATCTCCAAGATGCTATCCCAATATGTAGTAGGCATAATAATAATAATAATAATATTAGCAAATACCTCAAATTAGAAATGTAGTATAGTAGCAAAATTTAGAAATAAACATTTGTGACATGCAAACACAAAACTCAAAAAAATTAGTGACCAATATAGCCCCCTTTCTTTCTGATGACACTCAGCAGCGACCATCCATAGATTCTGTCATTGCTTGATCTGTTTACGATCAACATTGCGTGCAGCAGCCACCACAGCCTCCAGACACTGTTCCCAGAGGTGGACTGTTTTCCCTCCCTGTAGATCTCACATTTTATGAGGGACCACAGGTTCTCTATGGGGTTCAGATCAGGTGAACAAGGGGGCCATGTCATTATTTTTTCATCTTTTAGACCTTTACTGGCCAGCCACGCTGTGGAGTAGTTAGATGCATGTGATGGAGCATTGTACTGCATGAAAATCATGGGTTTTTTTAACAATACCGACTTCTTCCTGTACCACTGCTTGAAGAAGTTGTCTTCCAGAAACTGGCAGTAGGTCTGGGAGTTGAGCTTCACTCCATCCTCAACTCGAAAAGGTCCCACAAGTTCATCTTTGATGATACCAGCCCATACCAGTCCCCACCTCCACCTTGCTGGCGTCTGAGTCGGAGTGGAGCTCTCTGCCCTTTACTGATCCAGCCTCTGGCCCATCCATCTGGCCCATTAAGAGTCACTCTCATTTCATCAGTCCATAAAACCTTTGAAAAATCAGTCCTAAGATATTTCTTGGCCCAGTCTTGAGGTTTTATCTTATGTTTCTTGCTCAGAGGTGGTTGTTTTTCAGCCTTCCTTACCTTGGCCATGTCCCTGAGTATGGCACACCTTGTGTTTTTTGATACTCCAGTAACGCTGCAGCTCTGAAATATGGCCAAACTGGTGGCAAATGGCATCTTGGCAGCTTCACGCTTGATTTTCCTCAATTCATGGGCAGTTATTTTGCGCCTTTTTTTGCCCAGCACGCTTCTTGTGACCCTGTTGGCTTTGCCATGAAACGCTTGATTGTTCGGTGATCACGCTTCAAAAGTTTGGCAATTTCAAGACTGCTGCATCCTCTGCAAGACAGCTCACAATTTTGGATTTTTCAGAGCCCGTCAAATTTCTCTTCTGACCCATTTTGCCAAAGGAGAGGAAGTTGCCTAATTATTAAGCACCCCTTATATAGGGTGTTGATGTCATTACACCGCACCCCCCCTCATTACAGAGATGCACATCACCTGATTTACTTCATTGGTAGTTGGCTCTCAGCCTATACAGCTTGGAGTAGGACGACATGTATAAAAATCATCATGTGATCAAAATACTCATTTGCCTAATAATTCTGCAAACAGTGTATACTACACTTGTAATTAGAGTTATTTGCTAATATTATTATTATTATTATTATTATTATTATTATTATTATTATTATTATTACACCTACTACATACTGAGATAGGATCTTGGAGATGGGAATACCCCTTCAAGTTATAAGAAAACGTCTTTTTCTGGCAGATTTTCCAATAAACGTTGAACATAGTGACCCATATGCACCACAATGTCAAAACACTTAATCTACAATTTAAAAAAAAATAAAAATATGTCGGTGGCACAGACGCCTCAAATACCAATGAAAAAATGACAAAGAAGAAACTTCAGGAAAGCATCGCCGCTTTGCTGAAGCTTCTTCTGCTTCATAAACAATGCGGGTCCTCTGCCGGACGCCGACTGCACAAACTAAGACTGGTGGGAGAAGTGCTCAGCCACAATCTAATCCAAAGTCAATGTCCACTTATACCTTAGCGCACTCAGTGACTGCAGCACTGGTCTGTACACTATTGCAGTCACTGCGCCTTGCACCTATTCACTTTTATCTGATTTTGCAGGAGGTCCTTGCGTTTAGCACCTTCTCAAATGTTATATTTGAGGGGGCCTAGAGATGACACTTGAGATGGTACTGGGAACGAAGGGGACACTGAGGGTGATACTGACGATAACAATGAGAAAGAAAGGGGGACACTGAGGATGACACTTGAGATGACAGTGGAAAAGAAAAAAGGGAAAGAAAGAAAGAAAGAAAGAAAGAAAGAAAGAAAGAAAGAAAGAAAGAGAGAACGAAAGAAAGAAAGGACACTGAGGATGACAGTGCAAATAACAGAGGGACACTAAGGATGACGTTTGAGATAGCAGTGGAAAAGAAAGAAAGAAAGAAAAAAAGACACTGAGGATGACACTTGAGATGGCAGTCGAAATGAAAGAAAGAGAGAGAAAAAAGGAAAGGAAGGAAAAAAAGAAAGAAGGAAAGAAAAGGAAAAAAAGAAAGAAGAAAAGAAAGAAAGAAAGAAAGACACTGAGGATTACACTTGAGATAACAATGGAAAAGAATGGGAGAAACTGAGGATGACACTTGAGATGGCAGTGGAAATGAAAGAAAGAGAGAAAAAAAGAAAGGAAAGAAAGAAAGAAAGAAAGAAAGAAAGAAAGAAAGAAAGAAAGAAAGAAAGAAAGAAAGAAAGAAAGAAAGAAAGGACACTGAGGATGACAGTGCAAATAACAGAGGGACACTAAGGATGACGCTTGAGATGACAGTGGAAAAGAAAGAAAGAGAAAGAAAGAAAGAAAAAAAGACACTGAGAATGACACTTGAGATGGCAGTTAAAATGAAAGAAAGAGAGAGAAAAAAGGAAAGAAAGGAAGGAAAGAAAGAAAGAAAGAAGGAAAGAAAAGGAAAAAAAGAAAGAAGAAAAGAAAGAAAGACACTGAGGATGACTCTTGAGATAACAATGGAAAAGAATGGGAGAAACTGAGGATGACACTAGAGATGGCAGTGGAAATGAAAGAAAGAGAGAAAAAAAGAAAGGAAGGAAAAAAAGAAAGAAAGAAAGGACACTGAGGATGACAGTGCAAATAACAGAGGGACACTAAAGGGGGCTTTACATGATAGCGATATCGCTAGCAATTTGTAGCGATAGCGAGCGTGTAAGTACCCGCCCCTGTCGCGCATACGATTGTTTGTGATCGCTGCCGTAGCGAACATTATCGCTACGGCAGCATCACACATACTTACCTGGTCGGCGTCGTCGCTGTGACTGCCGAACAATCCCTCCTTCAAGGGGGAGGGACGTTCGGCATCACAGCGACGTCACCGCAACGTCACTAAGCGGCCGGCCAATCAAAGCGGAGGGGCGGAGATGAGCAGGACCTAACATCCCGCCCACCTCCTTCCTTCCGCATTGTGGCCGGCGGCAGGTAAGGAGACGTTCCTCGCTCCTGCGGTGTCACACACAGTATGATGTGTGCTGCCGCATGAGCGATGAAGGACCTGGATAAACAACCCTTACCGATTTTTGAGTTTGGGACGACCTCTCCATGGTGAACGATTTTCACCATTTTTGAGGTCGCTTGAGGTCGCTGGTCAGTGTCACACGCTGCGATATCGTTAATGACGCCGGATGTGCGTCACTAACAACTTGACCCCGACGACAAAACATTAACGATATCGTAGCGTGTAAAGCCCGCTTACGGATGACGCTTGAGATGACAGTGGAAAAGAAAGAAAGAAAGAAAGACACTGAGGATGACACTTGACATAACAATGGAAAAGAATGGGAGAAACTGAGGATGATACTTGAGATGGCAGTGGAAAAGAAAGAAAGAGAAAAAAAGAAAGAAAGGAAGGAAGGAAAGAAAGGTAGAAAGAAAGATGGAAAGAAAGATAGAAAGAAAGACACTGATGATGACACTTGAGATAACAATGGAAAAGAATGGAAGGAACTGAGGATGATACTTGAGATTACCGTGGAAAAGAAAGAAAGAGAGAGAGAATGACAGTGAGGGTATGTGCGCACGTTGCGTACAGTTCACTGCAGAAATTTCTGCAGCGATCTGAAGAGCACATGTGCGCTTTAAATCGCTGCAGAAATGTCCGTAGTGAGCGCCGATTCCATGCGCTCTGCCTGCAGCTCCTCCCATAGACAGAGCAGGAGCTGCCGGCAAAGCGCAGGAAAGAAGTGACATGTCACTTCTTTTTACGCAGCGCTTCGGCAGTAGCCGAAGCGCTGCACTCTAAAACGCCAGGTGCGCACGGCCCCTGCACAATCTCCATAGACTGTGCAGGGGACGCAGGACGCATGCAGTTGCGCTGCGCTACAAAGCGCAGCGTAACTGCATGAATTTACGCAACGTGCGCACATAGCCTTAGGATGATGCTTGAATTAACAATGGGAAAGAAAGGGGACACTGAAGATGACACTTGAAGGGGGCTCTGGAGGTGACATTTTAGATGACAGGAGAGGACCTGCAGAGGACACGTGAGGGGCACTGTGGAGGCTGACATACCTGATGGGAGAATTGTCGCTGCATGGCACGGCACAGGCTCAGCTAACCTAAGATTGTTTTTAGTTTGTCACTTATTTTACTCCATATATATTAAATACCTCAAAACTTTGCCACTGGTTAGGTATGTTGGGTCGTAATTTTTGGTCACAGACTACTTTTCTCATGTCCTCCACTGAAGGATCGGAAGGCACCATATCGTAATAAGGCAACTGGTGTTCATCCACAACACCTAGAGTGAAGCAAGAAGAACACGGGTCACTGTCACTGAAGCATTTCTCGTATGTGCAGCACAGAACATCCACCTACACAGCAAGAGAGCTGAAACCTTCATTAAAAATATCCAGAAATATGCGACCATAATTATACAGACAATTCATTTACCTTCCATCACTACCTATCGGCCGCTATAGCATTAGCATCATTCTATGCGAGAACCAATCACCGGAGAATAGTAGAAGCCCAAGTAATCATTTAGGATAAGGATGTTGTTGTGCCTGTCGATATTATTACGCACATGACGTAATGTAACAGGAACAACCTGATTAATATATGATAAATCAAATTACCCTAATAAAGGAACAAAATAAAGCGCAGATACCGACCTCCCACAGAACATCTCCGGGCGATTTCCCAGTACACTAAGCCCAGCGAGTAGATGTCTGCACATTTGAATGACTCAAAGTGCTGCATGTTTATCGAATCATCGAGTAATTCCGGAGCCATGTACCTGTACATAAAAGAAAAACAAGATATTATGGCAAAAGACGGAACAAATGGGTTTAGATAAAAAAGGGGGAACATTGGATAAAAGCATGACGGGCTCTTCAGCCATGTTAGCACTTTGGATAACTATATACACAATTGTTAGTAATAATACAGACACCTAAAATGTACATAAGACGTAAACAAGGTAAAATATTTACTCATACCCCTTTACCCTCAAGACAATATATGGAAAAACAAGGCAGTCGGAAGGCACGGAGATTCACTGTCAAATTGTCGAAAGAACCCAACTTTGGCACCCCTAAGGCTTCAGGCGCCACAGGATACTGCATGGGTCAGGTGCAGTATTCATCTCAGATACGGAAGAGGTCATCACCGGTAAAACAACCACCACAACACAGCCAACACATAACACGGGAGCTGTGTCACTGGGACTGGGCCAGGGTAGGTGCCGGAAGTGACCATCATGAGGTATGGGACCTCTTGCCCACTAGTTCAGCAACCCGGGAGGCGGAGCACCTGCAGGGGAAGTGAGGAGCCATCTCACACAGCATTCAGTTAGCTTGAGGTGCAGCAAGCGCTAGGTAGCACACAGGAAGAGACAACAGTCAGAAGTGACAAGGACAGAAAGGGACCTGTGGTCCGGAGCTGGAGGCTCGACCCGGGTTCTTAGGAGAAGGGGGATCCCAGGGTTCGTGGGGAGTGCTGCAGGCACCCATGACCCGTTCCACGCCCCAAGAGCTGGGGTGGAGGGAAGACCATTGGAAAGGAGACACAAAAGGAAACGCCGGCCTTGACATTCGGACTATCTGGGATTGGCTGGAGCCCATCACAGCGGAGTCCGGCAGTCCAAAGGCGGTGACTTCAGTGAGTAAAGAACTTGAACTGCACCCTCTGTGTGGTCCCATAATTGCCGGCGCTCCCATCATCGCACCTTACATCCTCCCTGGGGCCTAGCTCTACTTGTGGAGAGCTGCTACATCCGAGCTGCGTCACCATCCACCCCAGCAGAGAGATAGTTCCCGCAGAGGCTAATAACTGGCCACATACCACAGGTGGCGTAACGAATAAGTACTCCCATCATCCCCATCCCAATCTTTATTGACACCGCTGGGGTCACGGAATTGGGCTAGGCCGCTGTGACAACCCGAATCGACACCGGCCCGGTGACGAGTAACCCTCCAGACCCCATGGCTGCGTCAATCCCAAAATTTCAATCTCTACGACTATGTTCACACCACTGTTTTTTTCGGACAGAGCGAGGTTCATGGAAAAACTGACCTTAAATTTTATTCACTACTGATGTAAAAAAGCAAACAGACAAATGTATGTATGTTTATGTTTATTTTTTTGGATTACGATTTTTTTATATGGTCGTGTGAACTCAGCCTAGAAGGGTCTTTCAGAGCTCACTTGCTGCACCATATAAATCGGACGTGTGTTATCTGATTTTTTTTTCGGATGCACTCGGACCAGTGTTATTCAATGCGTCAGTGCTGATGAATTATTTTTTCACTGACAGAAGTATGCTGCGATTTCACTCTGAAATCGGATGAGACTCACCCAGTCAAGTGCATGGGTGCATGGAAATCATCGGACCACCCTCGAATGACAGTCCGATTTGTTTTTGGAATAGCACTCAGACAATTCAATGGGGCAGTGCTGATGAACAATTTTTTTTCCTATGAAATCGGATGAAACTCACCAATTCAAGCCTTTGGGTGTGTGTAAATCATTGGACCACACTCAGACAACAGTCTGATTTTCGAAGACTCACACAATGGAGAAGATGGAAACATTTTGTTCTCCATCTTCTCCTCACAATGTGCTCCGATTGTTGGACCCGAGAGAATAGGATCACACTATGCTAATACTTGGATCAAACTTTGATCAGAATTTCATCCAAGAGTCATTACGATAATCGACCTGATTTTCTCAGGTGAAAGACTTTACGGCTGTCTGACCCAAGTCTTAGGGGTACTTTGCACACTACGACATCGCAAGCCGATGCTTGCGATGCCGAGCGCGATAGTCCCCGCCCCGTCGCAGCAGTGATATCTTGTGATTGCTGCCGTAGCGAACATTATCACTACGGCAGCTTCACATGCACTCACCTGCCCTGCGACGTCGCTCTGGCCGGCGACCCGCCTCCTTCCTAAGGGGGCGGGTCGTGCAGCGTCACAGCAACGTCACACGGCAGGCGGCCAATAGAAGCGAAGGGGCGGAGATGAGCGGGACGTAAACATCCCGCGCACCTCCGTCCTTCCGCACAGCCGGCGTGAGCCGCGGTGACGCAGGTAAGCTGATGTTCCTCGCTCCTGCGGCTTCACACACAGCGATGTGTGCTGCCGCAGGGGATCGAGGAACAACATCGTACCGTCGCTGCAGCTACATTATAGAAATGTCGGATCCTACACCGATGATACGATTACGACGCTTTTGCGCTCGTTAATCGTATCAAAAAGGATTTACACACTACGACATCGACGCCAAATGTGCGTCACTTTCGATTTGACCCCACCGACATCGCAGCTTTGATGTCGTAGTGTGCAAAGTACCCCTTATGCGGGCTTCACACGGTATGATCTATCGTGCGATTGCACGAGCGATCGTACCCGCCCCCGTCATTTGTGCGTCACGGGCAAATCGCTGCCCATGTCGTTAAACCCCCGTGACACGTACTTACCTGCTGAGTGACCTCGCTGTGGGCGGCAAACATCCTCTTCCTGAAGGGGGAGGGACGTTCGGCGTCACAGCGATACCACACAGCGGCCGGCCAATAGAAGCGGAGGGGCGGAGATGAGCGGGACGTAAACATCCCGCCCACCTCCTTCCTTCCACATAGCCGGCGGGTGCCGCGGGACGCAGGTAAGCTGTGTTCATCGTTCCCGGGGTGTCACACGGAGTTATGTGTGCTGCCCCGGGTACGATGAACAATCTGCGCACATAAAGCCAGCTTTACACCTTACAATTAGGTATGCGATCTCGTATGCGATGTGACACGCCCAGGTCGCATATGCGATTGAATGAGATTGCACGTAGGTCGTTCATTTGCTGTCACACGTGCGTTAGTAGCCTATGTTAAATTGATCAATTTTGTGTGCGATCCTTTAGATCATGTGCTCTGTGACGTATGCATTGGGCACCCTTTTTTTTTTTTATTTATTGACTTGCCAAGCGTGTGTAATGTGTAGGGATGCGTTTTTACTATGTCATCTGCCATTCAGCTCTGCTACATGGCCGCTGACAGCAGACACAGACAGCCATGTAGCAGCGGTGAATGGCAGATGACAGCAGACACAGACAGAGCCGCACTGTCAGAATGAACTCGGGTGAACTTCACCCGACTTCATGGTCATGCTGCGGCTCTGTCTGTGTCGCGCCCTGATTAGCGGTCACCAGTGAAGGACTCACCGGTGACCGCTAATCTCCTGAGTAACTGAATTGAGCAGCCCTCTCTCATACTCACCAATCCCCGGCGCTGCACGGCATTCACACTGCTCCGGCGGCTTTTACTGTTTTGAAAAAGCCGGCCGCCCATTAAACAATCTCGTATTCCCTGCTTACCCAGCCCACCGGCGCCTATGATTGGTTACAGTGAGACACGCCCCCACGCTGAGTGACAGGTGTCACACTGCACCCAATCACAGCAGCCGGTGGGCGTGTCTATACTGTGTAGTGAAATAAATAAATAATTAAAAAAAACGGCGTGCGGTCCCCCCCAATTTTAAAACCAGCCAGATAAAGCCATACGGCTGAAGGCTGGTATTCTCAGGATGGGGAGCTCCACGTTATGGGGAGCCCCCCAGCCTAACAATATCAGCCAACAGCCGCCCAGAATTGCCGCATACATTATATGCGACAGTTCTGGGACTGTACCCGGCTCTTCCCGATTTGCCCTGGTGCGTTGGCAAATCGGGGTAATAAGGAGTTATTGGCAGCCCATAGCTGCCAATAAGTCCTAGATTAATCATGTCAGGCGTCTATGAGACACCTTCCATGATTAATCTGTAAGTGACAGTAAAAAAACACACACACCCGAAAAAAATCCTTTATTAGAAATAAAAAACACAAACAAATTCCCTCATCACCAATTTATTAACCCCGACAAACCCTCCATGTCCGGCGTACTCCACAGTCCTCCAGCGTCGCGTCCAGCTCTGCTGCATGGAGGTGACAGGAGCAGCAGAAGACACCGCCGCTCCGGTCACCTCCACGCAGGTAATGAAGACAGCCGGCGATCAGCTGAGCTGTCACTGAGGTTACCCGCTGTCACTGGATGCAGCGGTGGATGCAGCGGTGGCCGCGGGTAACCTCAGTGACAGCGCAGCTGATCGCGCTACTCACCGCCGCTCCGGTCAGCTCCAGTCAGCAACTGAGGTGAGTAGCGCGATCAGCTGAGCTGTCACTGAGGTTACCCGCGGCCACCGCTGCCTTCAGCCGTATGGCTTTATCTGGCTGGTTTTAAAATTGGGGGGGACCGCACGCCGTTTTTTTTAATTATTTATTTATTTATTTCACTACACAGTATAGACACGCCCACCGGCTGCTGTGATTGGGTGCAGTGTGACACCTGTCACTCAGCGTGGGGGCGTGTCTCACTGTAACCAATCATAGGCGCCGGTGGGCGGGGTAAGCAAGGAATACGAGATTGTTTAATGGGCGGCCGGCTTTTTCAAAACAGTAAAAGCCGCCGGAGCAGTGTGAATGCCGTGCAGAGCCGCGCCGGGGATCGGGGATCGGTGAGTATATGAGAGAGGGGGTAAGAGGGATAGACTGACATGGACAGAGAGAGAGGGACAGAGATAGTGACGGACTGACAGAGATTAGTGAATGACAGACATTGTGAGGCGCTTCAGAACGCAGCTTTTCAGCTGCGCTCTGAAGCAGACCTTTTTTAAGCTGCGGTGCAGAGCGCACACCTGCGCACATAGCATCAGACACCAAAATCGTATGAGGGATGTCACACGTTACAATTCACTAGTTTCGTACTACCAAACGTCCAATGTATGAGGAATAAACGACGTGTATGCGATCACCGTATTTTTGTTCAATATCGATCGCATGTAGGTTTCACACGCAAACACGTCACGAACGATGCCGGATGTGCGTCACTTACAACTTGACCCCGACGACGGATTGAAGGATTTATTGAAGTGTGTAAAGCAGGCTTAAGATTAAACGATGTACACGATACACGATTTACAACCGATTAAGAGTCGCTCTTAGGTGTCACACGAGACGACGTCGTGAACGTTGCCGGATGTGCGTCACGAAAACCGTGACCCCGAAGACATATCGCACGATAGATCGTCTCGTGTGACGCCCGCATTATAAGCACCTAATGGTGGAGCATATTGAATGATTTTCGGTCATCTTGGAGCTTGGAGGCAGGAACGGAGACTTCATCGGCTGCAATCATATGGCCAAAAATCATCCAATATGCTCCACCATTGGTAGCAGGAGTGCCACAAGACTGGTAATCGCCTATTGGAACTTTCTCACTAAAGTGGACCTGCTGGAGGTTCCGCTATAGTAACCAGTGCTATAGATGCATACTGCACCATAATCCAAATGGAAAGTGGAACAACTCCTCTTGGATTATTCCAGGCTTTCTAACCTCTGAACCAGGTGAGAGTTCCACTATTTCAACACCTTTATTATAAAAAAACTCACTACACTCAGATTGGCGCTGCGTTTGTCTTCCTATTTTTCCTTGTCACCAGGGTATTTTATTAAGTCTTAAGCGGGCTTTACACGCTGTGAGATCGCTACAGCGATCTCGTTGGGCTCATGGATTTTGTGACACACATCCGGTCGCTTTAACGATGCCGTTGCGTGTGACACCTCCATCGTCGCGAAAACGGGCAAAATCGCTCATCGGTGACATGGGGGTCCATTCTCAAATATCGTTACTGCAGCAGTAACGAAGTTGTTCCTCGTTCCTGCGGCAGCACACATCGCTCCGTGTGACACCGTAGGAACGAGGAACCTCTCCTTACCTGCCTCCCGGCCACAATGCGGAAGAAAGGAGGTGGGCGGGATGTTCATCCCGCTCATCTCCGCCCCTCCACGTCTATTGGGCGGCGGTTCAGTGACGCTGCTGTGACGTCGCTGTGACGCTGAACGAACCGCCCCCTTAGAAAGGAGGCAGTTCGCCGGTCACAGCGACGTCGCAGGACAGGTAAGTAGTGTGATGGGTCCCGGCGATGTTGTGCGACACGGGCAGAGATTTGCCTGTGTTGCACAACCGATAGGGGCGGGTACGCACGCTGGCGATATCGGTACCGATATTGCAGTGTGTAAAGCGGCCTATAGAAGCAGATGACCCCAGGAAAACTATGGTGGTGTTTTTCCCGAAGTGTCCTCTTTGGTATCATTTTCGGAATTTTTTCAGCTTTTACATATTTTTTTAATTCTATATATAGTGTGTCCACCCATATCCTGTCCACCAACATTAACTTGAGAACGGCGGCAGCTATAGGCATAGAAGTGGTGTCTAGGTATAGTAAAGTATCCATGCGCTACGCAATGAAACCACCTACAGCGCCACCTGGTGAAAAACAACGGAGTTAGCATTTTTATTTCGAAAACTGAACGAGATAGAGAAAAAAAGTGAATTACAAAGTTGTAGGGCATCATCAATTCAATACGAATCGACACCTTGCATACAGAAATGCTATGATTAGAACGTGTAAAACTCACAAGGCTGCGGATGTGAAGCGATACCTCATGGAGACCTTCCTACAAGTCATTGGGTATGGTGGCTGTGTGGAGTGGCCTCCACGCTCACCTGACCTGACCCCATTGGACTTCTTTCTGTGAGGTCACATCAAACAGCAGGTGTATGCGACCCCTCCACCAACATTGCAGGACCTACGATGACGTATCACAGATGCTTGTGCAGATGTGACACCTACCATATTGCACAACGTGCAGCGAGATACAGTATGCTGTGCAGAGTGCAGATGTGCATTGCAGCTGACGGGGGCCACTTTGAGCAGCAAAGTTAAATGAGCACCAAATGCGTAACCAGCATTCAATGTTTTGGGGGTTCATGGGTTTCATATCATAGCATTTCTGTATGCAAGGTGTCGATTTGTATGGAATTGATGATGCCCTACAACTTTGTAATTCACTTTTTTTCTCTATCTCATTCCGTTTTCGAGATAAAAATGCTAACTCCGTTGTTTTCCACCAGGTGGTGCTATAGGTGGTTTCATTGCGTAGCGCATGGCTACTTTACTATACCTAGACACCACTTCTATGCCTATAGCTGCCGCCGTTCTCAAGTTAATCGCAGTGAACAGGATATAGGTGGACACACTGTATAAGATAGTGCTGGTTGTTAGCAGAAGAATAGTCAAGTAACTTTAGGGTACTTTACACGCTGCGACATCGCTAGTAATGTCGCTAGCGAGCGTACCCGCCCCCGTCGGTTGTGCGACACGGGCAAATCGCTGCCCGTGGCGCACAACCTCATTAGGCCCCATCACACATACCTGCCTAGCGACGTCGCTGTTGCCGGCGAACCGCCTCCTTTCTAAGGGGGTGGTTAGTTCGGCGTCACAGCGGCATCACTAAGCGGCCGCCCAATAGAAGCGGAGGGGCGCAGATGAGCAGCCGGAACATCCCGCCCACCTCCTTCCTTCCGCATTGCCGGTGGATGGAGGTAAGGAGATGTTCGTCGTTCCTGCGGTGTCACACATAGCGATGTGTGGTGCCACAGGAACGACGAACAACCAGCGGCATGCCCCAGCAATGATAAATGGGAAAGGAGCGACGTGTCAACAATCATCGATTTTTAATGTTTTTGCGATCGTTGATCGTCGCTCCTTGGTGTCACACGCTGCAGTGTCGCTAACGACGCCGGATGTGCGTCACTAACACCGTGACCCTGACGATATATCGTTAGTGATGTCACAGCGTGTAAAGCACCCTTTTGTCTAGACGCTTCACGGCTTTCGAAGCATGAAACGGTTAAGAGACATTACAAAGGACAGAACGTGTGCACCGCAAGCTGTTTTGGCAATGCTGTGCATATGTTGATTATTTTTGCTTTTTATTGAGTTTTTTCAGGTGGCTTCCAAACAGAATCCGCTGAAAATATGTTGTGTGCACACACCCTTAGGGGTACTTTGCACGTTGCGACATCGCTACTGCAATATCGTTGGGGTCAAATCGAAAGTGCCGCACATCCGGCGCCGGTAACGACGTCGCAACGTGTAAAGCCTAGATGCGCCGATAAACGTTCGCAAAAGCGCCGTAAATCGGTGATCTGTGTAGCGTCGGACATTTCCATAATGTTGCTACATCAGGAGATACGATGTTCTTCGTTCCTGCGGCAGCACACATCGCTGTGTGTAAACCCGCAGGAGCGAGGAACATCTCCTTACCTGCGTCCACCGGCAATGAGGAAGGAAGGAGGTGGGCGGGATGTTATGTCCCGCTCATCTCCGCCCCTCCGCTTCTATTGGCTGCCTGCCGTGTGACGTCGCTGTGACGCCGCACAACCCGCCCCCTTAGGAAGGAGGCGGGTCGCTGGCCAGAGCGACGTCACAGGGCAGGTAAGTCTGTGTGAAGCTGCCATAGCGATAATGTTCGCTACGGCAGCTATCACAAGATATCGCATCTGCGACAGGGGCGGGGACTATCGCGCTCGGCATCGCTAGCATCGGCTAGCGATGTCGCAGCATGCAAAGTACCCCTTAGTCTTACTAACAACCATACGTGGAAGGTCACCTTCACACGTCCGTGAAAAATGTTCACAAAAAAAAATGTTTTTGCACAGCTGTGTTGAAGGTGCGTATGACCCATCCGTGTGCCATGATTTTGGCACATGTGTGCTATCTTTGTGCAATCCGTGTGACATCCAGATAGCACATGGACAGCATGAACTGCTATACTCGCTTGTCCCCTGTGTTGATGTCTCCGCCTCTGCTGCTGCTTCCGGGTCTGCAGTGAAGCATTGAATATTCATGAGCATAATGAGCGGAATCAAGAAGCAAGTGAGAGCACATCAGTGCTAAAGACAGCATTGCTGGAGACAGGTGAGTATAGAAAATAATTTTATTTCAAAGACACATGTTTTCTCTGGTACGTGTCACACTGATGTCACACGGATCTCGTCAGTGTGCGGTCCGTGTGACATCCGTGCTGCCGGAGAAAAACTGACTTGTCTCCCTGTGAAACACACGGACACACGGTCCTTGTGAAAACACTGATGTGTGCTAGACCCATTGATTTTTATGGGTCTGCGTATGTCCATATCTACGGAACGTATGAAAACGGACGTCATACGTGCCAGAATCACTGACGTGTGAAGGGGAGTAAAGGGGGTGGGCAGTCAGCTTTATTATTGGGAACCTACAATTGGGAAACATAATCTTGGCCCGTTAACAAGCACTGATAAATTATATACAAGTAGATCTGCCCCTGTTTACTGTCCTGTTAACAAGGGCTGACGAAAAATGATGTGAAGAGAGCGATCGTTAATACGACTGTTCTAACCCCATATTGCACCATGCTGCGGCACTTTCCCTGTTTACACCAGATAATGTGCACAATCGGGTTTCATTAACAATGTGGCAACATTTGCCTTCTATAGCCGCTGGGTTGCATTGTCTATTGCTGGCTGCAAAATGAGTTAACGGCGAATCCACCAGCGAGCTCACTATGATGGTTTATAGTTTGTAACGCTTTTCAATTTTTTTTCCTAGCTCCTCTCAGCAAATTTACGACCACATCAAAGTTGATGTGCAGGGAAACAAAGAGACTAAAAACCAAATGGTGCAACATTTTTAATGAAACCCAATTGCAAAAATGATTTTAGCCATGAATATACATATTTAAATTAATTTAAATTAATAAATGTCCCTAAATTTGGAGATGTGGACATTACTGTTTCAACAATTTCTATACAAGTATGTCAGCTGCAGAAATACCCATATAAATATGTCCCAGTCCTCAACTAGATAGGGTCTGATTGTGGTTCAAAGGGACCCCATATCACAGGAGTGGTGGCAAGACCCTCTCCAGTCCAGTCCATGGTGGGAATGGAGAAAACCAGTAGTCATTTACATACTTTTCCCAATTATGCATTTCCTAAAAAATAAGTTTCCATACACCACAATGACAGAGCCACCTGTACGTATGGCCGCCTCCATAGGATTACTGAATGGCTGTCATGGATAGTGAGTAATAGAAGCCCCAGAAAAATACCCCCTATGCGGTCAACTAGCTGCAATACCAGATACAACCTATGGACAAAATTGGAACTGTTTCTTAAAAAAGAAAAAATTAGATGTGGCGCCCCTGAGGCTTCAGTCGCCACAGATTTTTGCACCCAAATTGGGTGTAATGCTAAACCCGGTTCCTGAGGTGGTCAGTCCCAGTTTCACCACATTACACACTCAAATACACACCAGGTTGCCCTGCTCCCACTGGGGACTGGGCGAGGGCAGGTAATAAAGGGGTCGCCGACAGAGTGGCATTTACAGGATGCCCTCAATAGGGGCCCCAGTCCCACTAGCTTAGGACCTGGGAGGGGGAAGGTGCAGCCAGTGGGGGGAGTCAGTCAGGAGTAGTCGCATCTACAGGTGCTCCAGTGGGAAGGAGGAAGAGTTCACACAGTGAATCTGTTCCTTGCAGAACCGACGCCACGCAGGGCAGCAGGACCCTAGGGAAGATCATACTTCACATTAGTTTTCCAGAATCTGCCTGGACGGGGAAAGTTTCAAGGTTCCCTGACCACACAGCACCCAACAGCACAGTGCCATATAGGATCAGGGGCCTCACATCAAGTCGGACCCCACATCGGAACTGCGACACCTGCATATAGGGACTAGAGTACATCTCGTGAAACCCAGGATCCGATTGTAGCTTCAAGCCAGGGGATCCACAGACAGGCGTTGCAAGGAAAAATCCACCACACACCAAACCGGACTGATCTCTAAAGAGATTCGGGTTCGATGGAGCCCATCATAGCAAGTGACCGGTATTACCTGGGTGAGTGGCACCGTACAAAAGTGAGTAAATAACCTGGAACCGCAGCCATAGACTCTGACTCTTTATTACCCGTACTGCCGCTCCCCGCCGCCATTATTACTCCCCTCATCATCCTCCCCGGCCCCCGCTCCACCTGTGGAGACCAATACTACCCCTTGCTGCAACTACCATCTGCCCCGGAGGACAGCGTCAGCAGTGATGGCCCATTCCCTGGCAGCATACGACAGGTGGTGTCATGACAAACACCTCACTACTACCCCCAACATCTCTCCCCTGCCATTTTCTGTACACCTCGGGGCAACGGAGCCGGGCTAGGCCGCCCGTGACCACAACAGTCGACGGCCTGGTGACGAGTAGGTTAAATGCGCCTGCCCTGTGAGGCGCTACATATTCATACCCTCTTACATTAGGTCTTAGTTAACCACACAAGGAGTTATCTGGCAGACACATTTTTTGGGCTCAGGAGCAGTTTACTCACATTGAAAGTATTGTGGGCAAACGGCAAAGATATAGATATCGTCATCAAAATCCCTATAGAAACAGCAACAGAATGCATGGTGGTGAACAGTGCAGATATAGAGGCCATGAATGGAAATCTTTTGCATGGGTCTGACTCTTCTGTGCCTTTAGTAGGGTTTCCTCTTGGTGACACTGATTTCCTACCAAACTCAAACAAAAAAAAAACCCACAAAAACTAAATGTACTGTGCACCTCTGCGGAGAATGTGGACTGCACCCTCCACTGTCCAGCAGATATAAACCAAAAAATAGTGCTTCAATATACCAATATACTGTCAGTAACAACTTTTCACACTTTTCAACATCTCTGCTGCTATCACTGCGCAGAAACCTTCAATTGGTGGCGCCTCCGGCACCAAGAACAGCTGATCCGCGGAGGTGCCGGGTCTCAGACCTCGGCCGTTCAGACACTGATGACCTATCCTAAGGATAGACCATCAATGTAAAAGTAGCGACTATAATGGTGCAGACGGAGTCACCATGTGCTGTTATGCACCATTTTCGGGAGTAGGGTTCACTTACATCTGCGCGTGAAATATGGGTCCGTTGTTGCTCCAGAAAACTCAAAACGCGGGCACAAACCCTTAAAGTATTTCCCTGCACATAGATGCCATGGGCACCCAAATATGTGAAAAATTACAGCACCATGGGACCAGCTGTGCCTTTCCCTGCACAGTCAGGAGCAGCGTTGTGTAGAGAAGATGCACCACTGAGCGCCAAGTCTCTTTCATTCTCAGGGTTGATGGCAAAAGTTGGAACTACACTGATTATCATAAAGCAATGGCTTATCATTGTGATTGACCGTCACCTTATCCGTTGGAACTACTATAACCTTTTACAAATAAATCTGTCTTTGTTCCCACCTCTTGGTCCCCACTCTTGGATTTTGCGGGATGTCTATAGTGTTTGTAATGGAATCATGTTTCACTGCCAGGCCTAAGTCAGCGATGGCGCATGTCTCGTTCTTCTTCACCAGAATGTTTTTGGATTTCAAATCTCTGTGTGCAATAGCAGGTTTACCTGGAAACAGATAAAATGACAGATAGATTAGTATTAGAAAGGTAAAACGGCAAGATTACTGGGCTCTGTGTTCTAGTTACGGACGGATATAATAACAGACGGTTTAGTAGGTGCAGACATTTTTGAAACTCAAGGATGCAATTTAAAGGGAACCTGTCAGGTGCAATATGCACCCAGAAACACGAGCAGTTCGGGGTGCAGATTACTAATTCCTGCCTAATTGTTCCTGTATCTAGTAGCATAGATAAAGAGATCTTTAGAAAAAGTATTTCCCAAGATCCTTTATGATATGCTAATGAGCACAGGGACTAGTCCCCTGGGCATTAGTTCCCCTGGCTAGTTGGCCCCATTAGCATGTTAGTACACCCCTGTGGGCGTACTATCATGCTAATGAATGTGCAGTGTCACAGGATGATCTCACTCACCTCTCTGTCGCCATCGCTGCCCAACGCTGGATTTCGGCTCAGTGCACATGACCCAGGTGTTTCAGTCATGCACACTATGAAGCCGGGTGTACACGTCCTGGCTTCAAACTGAAGTAGTGCGCATGACCGAACCTCCGGGGTCATGCACACTGAGCCGAAATCCAGTGTCGGGCGGCGATGGCAGTGGAGAGGTGAGTGATATCATCCTCTGACGCTGCACATTGATTAGCATGATAGCACGCCCACAGAGGAGTACTAACATGCTAATGGAGCCGACAAGCAAGGGAAGTAACGCCCAGGGGACTAGTCCTCATGCTCATTAGCATACTATAAAAGATCTTTACAAATAATTTTTGTAAAGATCTCTTTATCTATTCTATTAAATACAGGGACAGTTAGGCAGGGATTAGCAATATGCACCCAGAACTGATCGTGGCTCTGGGTGCATATTGCTATTGCCATCATAGACATCAAAAATGTTGTTTTGTTGGGGGTTTTTTTTTTTATTTAAATTTTTAAACATAACAGAAAGGGAAGCAATAACTTGTTCAAAGAATTAGACAGTGTACATGAGATGGATATGCTCAACATTCGAGCAGTGTACCTTGCAGATTATTATAGTGCTAGTTACAACCTTTTTAATTTAAGCTAAAAGGAAAAGAAGTACACAAAGAAACAATGAACAATGAGTGAGAATGTGAACCACTCCACAATTATGCCTCTGTGATGGTATCAGCCACCGATTCCAAATAATGCACATTAAGTAATTGCTGATGTCCCTGAAGCCCCTAATGTCCCCCCCAGGTGTTCCAGACAGTACCATTCCGTATGGCGAAAAGGACTGACTATTTTCAGAATTTCCTGAGGACTATAGTGGAACCCTATAAACTGTTTCCACAGCGGAAAAACTTTCCCTGCTGATTTTTCTTTCCTCCTTTCAGCTTCTAGCAATTCCAGCCCTAATAATTGTTTCATTTGAGATATTATTGATCCCATTGATGGAATATTTGGTTTAAGCCACTCGCTAAAAAGATTTCGTAAAGCCACAATTAAAAATGTGTGAATATTTCTAGGGATCTTCACTTTGTCTATCCCAAGTTGAGATTCAGATTCAGGGGGACGAAGCTGATGGAAAAGCAAAGCCTGTGGCGATTGTGGAAGTTTTGTTCCCCAACATGCCTGGATCTGGTCTCTTATTTGCTTCCAGTAAGTTACTACTTCTGTGCTTTCCCACACCCCGTGCCAAAAGTTTGTAAAGGGCACCTTACATTTAGGACACGCTGTAATTCTGTCAGGGCAACTAAGGGAAGGTGGGATGTTAAATCCACACAGCGCTGTGTGCATGAGTTTAAAATAAGTCTCCCTCCATCTCTCACACAAGATGGATTTTCTCACCCGTTCCCAGCCTTGCACTATTGTCTCCGCTATCTCCTCGTCTCCAGTCCACCTCTCCCATGTCCTGAACAGTTTACTCTGTCTTGCTTTCAAAAATGTGTGTCTTATGTTACTGTGGCGCCCTGGACAAGCCAGGACGTCACAGGTACTGCAACAACACACCCTACACCCCGGTTAGGAACATCAAGGTCAGACACAAATCCTTGTTGCCTCCTTCCAGGGGCTGATGTCCATACCAGGTGGGGCGGAGCCAGGCGGTTGGCTCCACCCACCGAGGAGTTCACAGTACTGGAGGCGGGAAAAGGAGGGCAGTTGAGTTTTGGAGTTGTAGAGTGAGGAAGTGGGAGTAGAGGAGCAGACTGACCGTGTCCGGGTACGTGGCCCGGGCACCTGACAGCAAGGTTGGCAGACGGTGGTGACCATCTGCAGGAGAGGCAGATTGACGCACAACCGTAAGGACCGGGGACTGGCGGTGGCCCGCCGGTACCGAACCGGGGAGCGAAGAGAAGCCAGCACCATCCGGCAGGTCCTACGGACCCCGACCAGGCTAGGAGTCGCCGTTAAACCGGTCAAATCCGTCAGCGACGGGAACCTCCGGGGTTTCCCAGCAGTAAAGACCCGACTGAAGGCAACCGTCCAAACCGTGAGGGAGATAAAGCTACCGCCAGAGCTAGAGCTCCCAGGGTCAGAGCCTGCGGGCAAAGGAAGGGCTCCCTTAGCCAACATACTGCTGGGGAGCGGGCTATCAGTGGGAAGCCATTGGCGCCGAGAACAGAACACCGGTGCAGGGAGAGACAGTTACCGCCAACCTACCGGGAGTGACCGCCGCAGCCGTCTGTGGGACTCGTCCATCCAGCCGTTTGTTTTACCAGAGACTCCGTGTGCATTACTGGCTGAGTGAGTACCACCGTGCTGTCTGGCACTGCGCTGCCCCGCGACCCTGCACCTGGCCCAGCCCCGCAACTCACCTTCCGACCTCCAACACCGGGCCCCGGGACCACCAAAACCCCCCTACCCACGGAGGGGAGAAAACATCTCAGCTGCTCCCTGTCAATGCTCCCGGGATCCCCGTATAGAGCAGCGGTGGTGTCCCAACCTCACCACAAACCGTGGGTGGCGTCACGGACAATATCCCTAAACCAAACCACCCCTTTCACTCACGGGCGAGGAGGGCCGCTCGAGTCCCCGGGATCCGGCCCACCGCTCGAGCCACCGACCGAGCGAGCAGCAGCAGCAGCCGGACCCGAGCAGTGGATGAGCGCAGCGCCCTCCCCGCCCGCGACATTACCATACAGTGAGGAAATGCTCACCATCTGGGTGCATTGGCCAATAATTTCATCTAGGGCATGAGAGGTAGCTTCCTTTTCTAACTGTCTGAGTCTGGATTGACAGAAAGACCGGAGCTGCAGGACCTGCATGAAATGCTTACTATGTATCTGGAATTTGACCATGATTTCTTGTGGAGACATCCATTTTTTTTTCCTCTAAACTCATAATACTCCCCGCCTTCCGTAAATGGTCACTTGTCTGTCCAATTACTGTCCTGATTTCTGCTCCCTGGGGGAATTCGGGGTGGCCAAATATTGCCATATGTTTAGAGATCAAGAAGGGCAGTTGGAAAGCTTTCCGTACTATTTTCCAGCACATTATAGTGTCCCTTAGAAAGGAGGATTTTACAGACTGTGGCAGTTTGGCTTGTTTAGTGTGGATAAGAGCGGTTAGGTCCCAAGGGGCGGCTAACTGTTGTTCTAGATGTGTGTTTGAGTAACAACTCGTGTCGTGCATCTAATCCGCCACATGCCTGAACAAAGAGGCGATATTGTAAGCCCGTATGTTTGGGAAATTAACCCCTCCTTCATTTCTTAATAGCATCAATTTTTCTACAGCGAATCTGGGTCTTTTACCTGTCCAAATAAAGTGTGTAAAGGCCCTTCTTCAATTTGTTTATGTCTGAGTGTTTTAAAATCAGGGGTAGGGTTTGCAAGGGGTATAGGAATCTGGCAAAGCTAATCATTTTGATCAAACGACATCTACCCAGAAGGGATATTGGTAAGTGGTGCCACCTTTGCAATTCCTCCAATATTTTACCTATCAGGGGAGTATAGTTTAGTGAGTATAATTGATCTGGTCGCCTCCCTATCTTTATACCCAAATACGATATATGTGACTTTGAGACACAGAGCTCGAAACCCAGCTTCCTCCAGTGCTCCAGGGGTGTTTTTTCTCCTAATTCTAAGGCTATGTGCCTATGCTGCGGAAAATGCGCGGATTTTGCCGCGGATTTCTCGCGGAAAAGCCGCGGATTTTCCAGAAATCTGCAGCACAGCTGCTCCCCAGCCATTTCTATGGCATTTGGGAAATGCTGTGCCCACGCTGCGGATTTTTCCGCAGCGGAAATCGTGCGGATTTTCCTGCGGAAAAATCTGCAGCATGTCAATTATTGTTGCGGATTTCTCTGCAGGGTCCCATATACTTACCTGCCTTGATAGAGACCCGAGTCGCTTTCTCCGTCCGGTGTAGCGGCAGCGGCAGCAGCGCGGTGGATCCAGCCAGGTACAGGAAGGAAGAGGTGGGCGGGGCCTGCACGAGCTCCGGTCATGTGACAGCCGGAGCTAGTTCAGGCCCGCCCACCTCCAGCACAGTGAACCAGACGCTGCCTGACAGTGACCCGGCTGCCGGAAAGCGAGGTGCTGCATGATGGAGGTAAGTATGAGCACCCCGATCACTGCAGCACTTGTTCTGCATTGAGGATGCAGTGCCGAAGCCATGGTACTGTATCCTCAATGCAGAATGCCCGCACCATATCCGCACGACATTCCGCTGTATATCCGCAGCATTGAAACAGAGAAAGTTCTGTTGCGGATTTCTGGGAGCACCTGTTGAATGTCTTGCGGATATATCCGCAGGACAATGTCCTCGTGGGCACATAGCCTAAAAGTTGGCTTTTGTTAATATTGATCTTGTAGCCCGAGTATTCCCCAAATTTCTGAATAAAATCAAAAATATCTCTTAACTGTGCTAGTGGTCGTGACAGGAACAATATGACGTCATCTGCAAAAAGAGCAATTTTGACTATATCCTTGCCTACTTTAATTCCGTCAAATAGATCAGTCTCCTCCACTCGTTGGGTTTTTTTTTTATTTCATTAGTACGTACCTCGAGTTCCTACTATTTCCATGTGAAGGTGAGCCAGACCACTGACAACGGATAATGCCAATTTCATCATTCCCCCAATAGTTACTGTGTTACGATTCAGGTAATCATACAGCGAGCCCTGATCATGGTATTCAGACACAAGCCAGAGCTGCGTCCAAGTGCCATTATCTGCAAAGATGGCAACAAAGCAAATTATTATCCAATCATAGATTAAAGTAGATACTAAGGATGGATGGATAGTCACGGCCGAAAGTGTTAGCACCCTTGAAATTGTTAGAAAATGAAGTATGTCTCCCAGAAAATTATTGCAATTACACATGTTTTGTCGTACACGTTTATTTCTTTTGTTTTGTATTGGAACAACACAAAAAAAAACTGAGGGAAAAAAAAGGCAAATTGGATATAATACGAAACCCCAAAAATGGGCCTGATAAAAATGTTGGCACCTTTCCAAAATTGTGGGTAAACAACTTTGTTTCAAGCATGTGATGCTCGTTCAAGTAACAGGTGTGGGCAATATGAAAATCCCACCTGAAACCAGATAGAAAGGGGAGCAGTTGACTCAGTCTTTGCATTGTGTCTGTGTGTGCCACACCAAGCATGGAGAACAGAATCAGCAGAAGGAGTTGAGAAACTATATTGTTGAAAAATATGAACAATCTCATGGTTACAAGTCCATCTCCAGAGATCTTGATGTTCTTTTGCCTTCAGTGCGCAACATAATGAAGAAGTTCTCAATCCATGGCACTGTAGCTAATCTCACTGGACATGGACAACAGAGAAAAATTAATGAAAGATTGCAGTGCAGGACAGTCGGGATGGCGGATAAGCAGCCCCAATCAAGTTTCAAAGAAATTCAATCTGTCCTGCAGGCTCAGGGGGTATCAGTGACTACATGAACTATCCGTCCACATTTGAATGAAATAAAACGCTATGGAGGAGACCCAGGAGGACCTCATTGCTGACACAGAGACATCAAAGCCTAGACTCCAGTTTGCCAAAATGTGTGTGAGTAACCAAAATCCTTCTGGGAAAGCATCTTGTGGACAGGTGAAACCAAGATGGAGCTTTTTGGTAAAGGACATCATTCTAAAGTTTACCAAAAACAGAATGAGGCCTACAAAAACAAGAACACAGGACCTACAGTCAGATATGGTGGAGGCTCAAAGTTGTATTGGGGTTGTTTTGCTGCCTCTGGCGCTGGCTGCCTTGACTGTGTGCCAGACATCATGAAATCTGAAGATTACTAAAGGATTTTGGATGGCAATGTAGTGCCCAGTGTCAGAAATCTGGGTTTACGTCCTAGGTCATAGGTCCTCCAGCAGGACAATGACCCCAAACAAACTTCAAGAAGCCCCAGAAATGGATGGAAACAAAGTGATAGAGAGTTCTGAATTGACAGCAATGAGTCCGGATCTAAATCCCATTGACACCTATGGAGAGATCTTAAAATTGCTGTTGGGAGAAGAGAAAACGCCTTCAAATATGAGACCTGGAACAGTTTATAAAGAAGATTCCAAAATTCCAGGTGAGAGGAGGAAGAAGCTTGTGGATGGTTATAGGAAGCGATTGATTGCAGTTATTTATTCCAAAGGGTAAAGGGTGCAACCAAATATTAAAGCGGGCTTTACACGCTACAATATATCTAACGAGATGTCGGCGGGGTCATGTCGTAAGTGATGCACATCCGGCATCGTTAGTTATATCGTAGTGTGTGACAGCTATGAACGAGCAGAAATACTCACCTTCTCGTTCATCGCATACACGTCGCTCATTTTCTAAGTATCGAACGTCCTGTTGTTTATCGTTCCCGTGGCAGCACACATCGCTCCGTGTGACACCCCGGGAAGGATGAACACAGCTTACCTGCGTCCCGCCAGCAATTCGGAAGGAAGAAGGTGGGCGGGATGTTTACATCCCGCTCATCTCCGCCCCTCCGCTTCTATTGGCCGACCGCTGTGTGACGTCGCGGTGACGCCGAACGTCCCTCCCCCTTCAGGAAGTGGATGTTCGCCGCCCACAGCGAGGTCGTTTGGAAGCTAAGTACGTGTGACGGGGGGTTACAGGATTGTGCGACACGGGCAACAAATTGCTCGTGCCGCACAAACGATGGGGGCGGGTGCGATCGCACGACACATTGAAGCGTGTAAAGCAGGCTTTAGTTGAGGGGGACAACAACTTTG